>NC_091299.1:2748109-2951107 GCF_038502225.1 Cherax quadricarinatus
TGAAGCCGAAGGAATACTTCCTAACATCTCTGTCACTCAGTACCTCTGAGTACCCCTGAATCTGCACTCTCTAGAAAGGCGTAGAGTTAGGGGGGATACGATTGAGGTGTATAAATGGAAAACAGGAATAAATAAAGGGGATGTAAATAGCGTGCTGAAAATATCTAGCCAAGACAAAACTCGCAGCAATGGTTTTAAGTTGGAAAAATTCACATTCAAGAAGGATATAGGAAAGCACTGGTTTGGTAATAGAGTTGTGGATGAGTGGAACAAACTCCCAAGTACTGTCATAGAAACTCAAACGTTGTGTAGTTTTAAAAATAGGTTTGATAAATACATGAGTGGTTGTGGGTGTGAGTTGGACATGACTAGCTTGTGCTAGTAGGTCTGGACCCGTGCTCCTTCCTTAAATGAATGTGACCTGGACCTAACTAGGTTGGGTCAGTGGCATAAGCCGGTAGGCGACTTGGACCTGCCTAGCATGGGCCAGTAGGCATGCTGCAGTGTTCTTTCTTATGTTTTTATGCTAAACATCTCCTGTTCCTGTTCTCTGATGTTATTAGATTTAGTTTCTTTTTCAATCTCTCCTCAGCTCAAAACCCTTACTTAGCTCTGGGTTCCTTTGCCTTTTTTCTATTTTCATTGACAAATGCTTGACAAGATGTGGGTTCACGGTGATGCTGGATACTTCAAGATGGACCTGCCGTATGTCGTATATAGTATCGTGAATGACTGTTATGTTTTCTAAAAGCTAACTTCATACTTGTCAGTCGTTGCACAGATTATTCGGTTGATGTGCGCCTCAGCCCGAGCCTGTATTCCGTTTCTGGTCTTCTTTGCCTCTCCCAAATTACTTGTCAGACCAATTGTATTGCTTGCTCTGGTCCATTTCCTTGTCCTCTTCTGTTCTTATTCCCCTCATTAGTTTCACATCTTCGTTGTACACACACACACACACACACACACACACACACACACACACACACACACACACACACACACACACACACACACACACACACACACACACACACACACACACACATATATATATATATATATATATATATATATATATATATATATATATATATATATATATATATATATATATATATATATATATATATATATGTCGTGCCGAATATGTAAAATTGGTCAATTTGCAAGAACTCATTTAAAATAAGTCGTTTCTAAAATTTTCTTATATACGTTTAAAGATATATTTTTTCATTAATATTCATGTAAAAATTTATAATTTTGCACCAAAAGAATCTTAGAAAACTTACCTAACCTTATTATAACAAGAACAATTTATTTTAGTCTAACCCAACTAAATATATTTTATATAAGTTTACAATAATTTAATACTAAACAAACACAGTGAAATATATTTTTTTCGTTAGGTTCAGAATGATTTTGGCGAAATTATTGCATACACAAATTTTCGCTTGTCCTATATGGCAAGATGAGCGTTGCTATTTAAGCCAAGATCGCAAGTTCTGCCTATTCGGCACGACATATATATACATATATAATATATATATATATATATATATATATATATATATATATATATATATATATATATATATATATATATATATATATATATATATATATATATATTATATATATATATATATATATAGCGATACAAGATGTAAAACAGGGGGAGTTGAATGATAGCTCTAGGCTTTTACACCTAGAGAAATCTCTAGGTGTATATACACAGATACACACCTCGGTATATATACACAGATACACACCTCGGTATATATTCACTGGAAGAGCAATAGTTCCTTGCCCTTTCAAGACTACACAATACATCGTGGGAACGCCAGGTAATACTCAATTGTGAACGTAATATCTTGGTTTGGCTGAACCGGGCGTACTTCATGTAATGTAGCCGGGGTTGATAATCTCCTTGGCAGCTACTGATAGCAATTCAAAACATCAGTTAAAATTGAGTAGAATAGTCACATCTGTGATATAGCAAATGATGCTACTATACTACTGTGACTACTACTGCTACTTGTAATGTATGATCACCCCAACTACCACCATTCCCCGCTACCACCACCTTTTTCACTGTCAGCATACCACAAGCATCGTTATCAATCATCATACTACAGTTACCAGTACCACCACCACCATCGCCACGACCAATACCACAATCATCACGACTATCACCATCACGACTGGTACCTCCACCACTATCACCACCACCATCATGACCGCAGCAACCACCATTGTCAGACCTCTGATATGAACGCGTACCACAGTACTGTATAGTAGTGCCACAGTGCTGTATATAGTGCCAGGGCTATATAGTAGTGCCACAGTGCTATATAGTAGTTCCACTGTTATAATTGTTTACTAACAGCTGACTGGTGGGTCACCCACGGTCAGCTGATTGTTGTTTGAAAAACACAGCAGACTGGCAGGTGACCCTTGGTCAGCAACGCTGACAGGTAGGTCACCCTCGATCAGCTGGTTATTGTTTACAAACACAGCTGACTGGAGGGTCATCCTCGGTCAGCTGATTGTCTCACAATGGCCGGAAGAACAAACCACAAACTCACCCGAGAATTGAAAGTTTTATCTAGTTTAGTAACTCTCTCTCTCTCTCTCTCTCTCTCTCTCTCTCTCTCTCTCTCTCTCTCTCTCTCTCTCTCTCTCTCTCTCTCTCTCTCTCTCTCTCTCTCTCTCTCTCTCTCTCTCTCTCTTGTCTTCATGTAATTTAGACACCTACTAATCTGGACCGCATATTAAATATAAGATTTTAGAAGCACATAACAAAGTCAGTATTGTTCCCAGTGTTTTGGTCTCTATCTCTTAAGAAACTTAACAAGTTCTCCCTAAACATATACTTGTGTTTAGCATCTTTGTATCTCAAATACATTATCTTACACTGGAGGTCGTTGTTCACCCCCGATCACTGTGCCAGCTCATCTAGGTCCAGTGGTGTGTTTTCAGGTTCTTCAAGTCTGAAACAGATGTCTCTTTTTGTCGAATTTCGTTCAGTTTGCAATCTTTCGATTTTTCACGTTAACCCCCGTATCAAGATACACGATTTAGATCATGTAACTGATATGCAATGCCGAAAGTTAACGTACAAGATAGCCTACCAAGCGTGACTGACTGATCACATCAAAGCTATAAGTACTTCTGTCCCAAGTGTAATGTTCTGTATTCGACTGAAGAATTCTGTTGTGGAGCCGAAATTTTTCAGCAATGAAGATGTTCATGCGTCATACAGTATGTAGGGGTGTGCCGAAGTATCGGTATTTATATCGTTGTGTATCTGTATCGGCCTAAAATTAAGTATGAGTATTGGCAAAAAATTTGGTATGGTGCCATCCCAAGTCTTACGCATCGTTACTGAATAAGACTTGTAGTTCGTCTGATTCAGTTGCTTTGTGTATCCACAAATGCATAATTGACAGTTGACAGGCTGAACAAATCATCAGAAGCTGAGCTGAGACATTATAGCTTATAAGACGGTGTTCTCAGCCATAACAAAGTCGGACCGAGAAGCCGTCTCTAAGTGCGGGTTACGTGTGTATTGTGTAAAATAAAGAGTTCGTGGTATTTGATTCCTCAGGGGAAGCTTGTGTCCTGACTCAGATCTCTGGTCAATAATTTTGTAAACAATGATTTTAAAGTATTAGCCGTGAAGCTAATATTATAAACCGAGGATACATGACTTTTTTTTTAATATTTTTTGCTCATAAACTCTTTAATAGAAGTAAAGATTGTTTATGTGTGCGTAGTATTTAATAGCCTTGCTTGTTGGATAATTTCCCACCACCAGGAATGATCGTGAAGATTTGAACGTTGCCTAGTTTCGCTAAACCACTTCGTTGCCAGACGTGTCCTTTTTTTTAATGTAGATTCTTACAGGTTTATGTGTAACCTAAACTAACCTACGTAGCGTAACGTAAGATACAGCTTAACATGAACCAGCTTTATATAACCTTACGATAAATAAAGAAAATGGAATGTTTTAGAGTTGCAAGAAGCGATAAAAATTAGTGCTAGGTCAAGACACGAAGCAAAATGAAGATATGTTGGCCAGGTATACACCGCTGGCGGGCGCTACACGAGTTCAAAATCAATGCAACCATGGAAACAAGTTGCTATAAAGGCGAGAAAATACTGTGACTGGCCGAGATACGACTCCAGGCATCTCACCCACCATGAGAGGAAAGAACCTGAAGCTTGACCTGACTGACATCCTAGTTCACACCTCCAACATACCACATAGCGCACTCGAGGTAACTAGTTGGGCTTAGAATTAGACGTGTGCAACATCTGGGTATCTTGTAGACATCTCACCATCCAGTGGCTTTGTGGACATATATACGGAAAATAGTGGAAGCCGAGGTAATCATTCCCTCAGCCTGGGTGTAGGTGATGAGCACTGTGGGAAATCAGTTAACTATTTCCTGATTAACTGATTTCCCACAAGCAATGTATGATGCACATATTCTCTCTGTTGATGCATCATTGTTAGTAATCACAGACATCAAATAGTAAACTCGTTATGGATATATACAAATTCAAAATCATTCTTGTGGGTGTATCGTATTTCAGTCATCTTTGTTTCTCTTGGATCAAAGCTACAAGTAAATCTTTAATAATAAATAGGATTATACATTACCTTTCTTTCGAGCGCCTGCTGTATACCTGGAGTATACCTGCTGTATACCTAGAGGGTGTTCCGGGGGTCAATGCCCTTGCGGCCCGGTCCATGGCCAGGTCGCACTCTAGACTGTGTCCATCACCTGAAGAACAGGACTGATGGCGACTGTTCTACAGTCGATGGATATATTAGTAGTTCAAAACATTATAGAAGAAACGTTTCGCCACGAGGGGATTTCTTTAGTCAAGAAGCCACTCGTGGTGACACGTTTCATCAGTAATAGTTCTGAACTGTGTACATGTGTCTTTATCTGCACACTGTGGCCACCAACACGTTTCTCCTGAGTGCTGCAATCTGCAGCATTGTGTCCTGATCAGACGAGCTGTGTTGACACTGTCACTGAGGACGGTGGAGTGAGAGGCTTCAGATGAGAGGACGGTGGTGTGAGAGGCTTCAGATGAGAGGATGGTGGTGTGAGAGGCTTCAGATGAGAGGACGGTGGTGTGAGAGGCTTCAGATGAGAGGACGGTAGTGTGAGAGGCTTCAGATGAGAGTACGGTGGTGTGAGAGGCTTCAGATGAGAGGACGGTAGTGTGAGAGGCTTCAGATGAGAGGACGGTAGTGTGAGAGGCTTCAGATGAGAGGACGATAGTGTGAGAGGCTTCAGATGAGAGGACGGTGGTGTGAGAGGCTTCAGATGAGAGGACGGTAGTGTGAGAGGCTTCAGATGAGAGTACGGTGGTGTGAGAGGCTTCAGATGAGAGGATGGTGGTGTGAGAGAGGCTTCAGATGAGAGGACGGTAGTGTGAGAGGCTTCAGATGAGAGGATGGTGGTGTGAGAGGCTTCAGATGAGAGGACGGTGGTGTGAGAGGCTTCAGATGAGAGTACGGTAGTGTGAGAGGCTTCAGATGAGAGGATGGTGGTGTGAGAGGCTTCAGATGAGAGGATGGTGGTGCGAGAGAGGCTTCAGATGCGAGGACGGTGGTGTGAGAGGCTTCAGATGAGAGGACGGTGGTGTGAGAGGCTTCAGATGAAAGTACGGTAGTGTGAGAGGCTTCAGATGAGAGGATGGTGGTGTGAGAGGCTTCAGATGAGAGGATGGTGGTGTGAGAGAGGCTTCAGATGAGAGGACGGTGGTGTGAGAAACTTCAGATGAGAGGATGGTGGTGTGAGAGGCTTCAGATGAGAGGATGGTGGTGTGAGAGAGGCTTCAGATGAGAGGACGGTGGTGTGAGAGGCTTCAGATGAGAGTACGGTAGTGTGAGAGGCTTCAGATGAGAGGATGGTGGTGTGAGAGGCTTCAGATGAGAGGATGGTGGTGTGAGAGGCTTCAGATGAGAGGACGGTGATGTGTGAGAGGCTTCAGATGAGAGGACGGTGGTGTGAGAGGCTTCAGATGAGAGGACGATGGTGTGAGAGGCTTCAGATGAGAGGATGGTGGTGTGAGAGGCTTCAGATGAGAGGACGGTGGTGTGAGAGGCTTCAGATGAGAGGATGGTGGTGTGAGAGGCTTCAGATGAGAGTACGGTGGTGTGAGAGGCTTCAGATGAGAGGACGATGGTGTGAGAGGCTTCAGATAAGAGGACGGTGGTGTGAGAGGCTTCAGATGAGAGGACGGTGGTGTGAGAGGCTTCAGATGAGTGGACGGTGGTGTGAGAGGCTTCAGATGAGAGGAGGGTGGTGTGAGAGGCTTCAGATGAGAGGACGGTGGTGTGAGAGGCTTCAGATGAGAGGACGGTGATGTGTGAGAGGCTTCAGATGAGAGGACGGTGGTGTGAGAGGCTTCAGATGAGAGGACGGTGATGTGTGAGAGGCTTCAGATGAGAGGATGGTGGTGTGAAAGGCTTCAGATGAGAGGACGGTGGTGTGAGAGGCTTCAGATGAGAGTACGGTAGTGTGAGAGGCTTCAGATGAGAGGATGGTGGTGTGAGAGGCTTCAGATGAGAGGATGGTGGTGTGAGAGGCTTCAGATGAGAGGATGGTGGTGTGAGAGGCTTCAGATGAGAGGATGGTGGTGTGAGAGAGGCTTCAGATGAGAGTACGGTGGTGTGAGAGGCTTCAGATGAGAGGATGGTGGTGTGAGAGGCTTCAGATGAGAGGATGGTGGTGTGAGAGAGGCTTCAGATGAGAGGATGGTGGTGTGAGAGGCTTCAGATGAGAGGATGGTGGTGTGAGAGAGGCTTCAGATGAGAGGACGGTGGTGTGAGAGGCTTCAGATGAGAGGACGGTGGTGTGAGAGGCTTCAGATGAGAGTACGGTAGTGTGAGAGGCTTCAGGTGAGAGGATGGTAGTGTGAGAGGCTTCAGATGAGAGGATGGTGGTGTGAGAGAGGCTTCAGATGAGAGTACGGTGGTGTGAGAGGCTTCAGATGAGAGGACGATGGTGTGAGAGGCTTCAGATAAGAGGACGGTGGTGTGAGAGGCTTCAGATGAGAGGACGGTGGTGTGAGAGGCTTCAGATGAGAGGACGATGGTGTGAGAGGCTTCAGATAAGAGGACGGTGGTGTGAGAGGCTTCAGATGAGAGGACGGTGGTGTGAGAGGCTTCAGATGAGAGTACGGTGGTGTGAGAGGCTTCAGATGAGAGGATGGTGGTGTGAGAGAGGCTTCAGAGGAGAGTACGGTGGTGTGAAAGGCTTCAGATGAGAGGATGGTGGTGTGAGAGGCTTCAGATGAGAGGATGGTGGTGTGAGAGGCTTCAGATGAGAGGACGGTGGTGTGAGAGGCTTCAGATGAGAGGACGGTGGTGTGAAAGGCTTCAGATGAGAGGATGGTGGTGTGAGAGGCTTCAGATGAGAGGATGGTGGTGTGAGAGGCTTCAGATGAGAGGACGGTGGTGTGAGAGGCTTCAGATGAGAGTACGGTGGTGTGAGAGGCTTCAGATAAGAGGACGGTGGTGTGAGAGGCTTCAGATGAGAGTACGGTGGTGTGAGAGGCTTCAGATAAGAGGACTGTGGTGTGAGAGGCTTCAGATGAGAGTACGGTGGTGTGAGAGGCTTCAGATAAGAGTACGGTGGTGTGAGAGGCTTTACTGGGTGTTTACATTAAAGTCTTATCAATTTACAGACGTTAGCACTTTAACCTTGGTTACAGTCTACTGGGACATGAGAGAGAGAGAGAGAGAGAATAAGAAGAAAGGGAATAAATAATATACCTTCAGGTATAGGTAAGCGGGAGAGACGGTGGACGAGTGGGAAGGTAGGAAGAGGATGGTGAAGGTAAGGAGATAGGGGATGGGGAGGGAAAGAATAAAGATTCAAATTCAATTCAAATTCAAATTCAAATTCAAAGTTTATTCTCTATAAGGATTACAATGTTGAGTTTACAGAAATTTGGTTATTGTTTGGTTTACATGTAGTAAAATTGTGATTACAGAGTGTACCACTAGAACGCTTAGCATGGCTAGGCATTTCGAGCATACTTAGTTTTATTCTTAATTGTAAAATATTACAAATTATGAGGTAAGTTGGTATTATGGCTAAGTGACTAAATACTAGTTTGTGAGTTTAGCAATGTGAATGCTTTTGTTTTGGCACAGTATATAGTTTCAGTATTGGAGTATCACAGGATTCATTATTTTAAGACTGAGATTAATATTTCTGTTTATGGTCAAATGAGTGAGCGAGTGTAAGTGTGAACCACCAGGTGGTATTCGTGTAGTTAGTTGACGGGGTGTATCAGGGAGATAAGATGTTTTCTAATGGTAGTTTTGAAGGTGATGAATGTGTCTGCAGTTCTAGAGTTCTCAGGTAGGGTATTCCAGATTTTAGGGCCTTTGACATACATTGAATTTTTGTAAAGGTTTAGTCGGACACGGGGAATGTCGTAGAGATGTTTGTTTCTGGTGTTATGCCTGTGGGTTCTGTCACAACTATCAAGAAAGCGTTTTAGGTCAAGGTTGATATTAGAGTTTAAGGCCCTGTAGATATAGATTGCACAGTAGTAAGTGTGGATGTACTGAACTGGGAGTAAGTTTAGATCTTTGAAGAGTGGGGGGGTGTGCTGCCAGGGATGGGATTTAGTGATTATTCTTACTGCAGCTTTTTGTTGGGTTATTATTGGCTTTAGGTGTGTTGCTGCAGTTGATCCCCAAGCACAAATAGCATAGGTGAGGTATGGATAAATAAGTGAGTGGTATAGTGTGAGAAGGGCATTTTGCGGCACGTAGTATCGTATCTTGGAGAGGATCCCAACCGTTTTGGATACTTTTTTGGCTATATGCTGGATATGGGTGCTGAAATTCAGGTTGTTGTCAAGGTATAAGCCTAGGAATTTTCCCCCATTATTTCTGGTAATTAGAGTGTTGTCAATCTTAATGTTAATTTGTGCATCTCCTGCTCTGCTACCAAACATAATACAGTAAGTTTTGTCAGTGTTAAGCGTAAGTTTATTGGCTGTCATCCAAGTCGATATTTTAATCAGCTCCTCATTCACAATGGTGTTGAGGGTGGCAAGATTAGGGTGAGAGATGACATAAGTCATCAGGTGTTGGGATACGTTTGGAAGGTCATTGATGTATATGAGGAAGAGCAGGGGACCAAGGACACTTCCCTGCGGAACTCCAGTATCAAGTGGCCGTGTTGCTGATGCTGTGTCTTTAATGGTGACGTACTGATACCTATTAGTAATGTAAGATTTGAAATAAGCAAGCGCATGGCCTCTTATACCGTAGTGGTCAAGTTTGTGGAGTAGTATTTCGTGGTTTACTGTGTCAAAAGCTTTTCTTAGGTCAATAAAAATTCCTAGTGGATATTCCTTATTTTCCAATGCTGTGTAAAGCAGGTCTAGCATTTTTATGATTGCATCATTAGTGCTTTTATTTTTCCTGAATCCAAACTGGCAGGGGTTGAGTATGTTTTGAGCCGTTATAAATGAATACAGTCTCCTGTGCACGAGTTTCTCAAAGATTTTGGATAGCAATGGTAAGTTAGATATTGGCCTATAGTTGTTTAAGTCTGTAGGGTCACCACCTTTATGTATTGGTGTAACCCTTGCCATCTTGAGTAGTTTCGGGAAGGTGCTAGTCTCTAGTGACTTGTTAAAAAGTAATGAAATAGCATGCGAAAGGACATGGGCCGCTCGCTTGTACAGTAATGGTGGGACATGAGACAGATTCCCCGAGTTATTTTTAAGTGACTTTATGATCTCAATGATGGTGATGGTGGGAGGGAGATGTAGAAAGAAGGAAGGAAGGACGGGGGAAGGGGGTCAGGGAGTAAGAGATTTAACTCTTGTTCCTATAATTATGGTAAATGTTTGGTGGTGGAGAGAGGTAATACCTGGTTCAGCCAGTCTGACGTATTGATCCTGACGTCGTAGATGACGGTAGGGGAAGGAGGAAGTGTGAAGGAGGAAGAGAAGAGGAGGGGAAGAAAAAAATGAGAAGAAAGGAAGCGGGAGAAGACGAAGGAATAGAAACAAGAGGAAAGAAGAGAGGCTGGGAAATTAGGAAACAAGAGACGCTGAAGATTCTCTCTCTCTTTCTCTCTCTCTCTCTCTCCCTCTCTCTCTCTCTCTCTCTCTCTCTCTCTCTCTCTCTCTCTCTCTCTCTCTCTCTCTCTCTCTCTCTCTCTCTCTCTCTCTCTCTCCCACTCATGAAGCTGCGGTACTTACTGATAGAATTCAAATGTTGAGTCAGAGATATCCATGTATCTATAATGGCGTTAATTAAGAAAACAGTCAGTTTCGTTGGATAATCCATCCTGAGAGACTGTAATTCCCAAGTGATAGTAGGTTAGGTTGGGTAAGGTTTGTCAGGAAACAGTCATATGATGACCCGCCACAGGAGCTTTTGGTCATCTGACCGAGGCCTTTCGCTGGCTTACCTGTCCACCCCTTCAAAAATATTTTTATGATTATAACCATTAGGAATTCTAAGTGATATTAACACCAGATCTGCTGAGACGAAACTCTGAGGCTGTCATAGTTCTGTGATGATAATGAAATGTTTTACGTTGTCCTCAGCGCCTTAGTGACGTCTCCCAGCATCTCAGAATGACAGATTACATCTTATAATGTGTAAAAACAGCACCTGGAGTCTACCTGGAGGGTATTCCGGGGGTCAACGCCCCCGCGGCCCGGTCCACGACCAGGATGTTACTGCTAGCCGCACGTAATCCAACGTACGAACCACAGCCAGGCCAATCCGGCACCGACTTTAGGTATCTGTCCAGCTCCCTCCAGAAGGCAGCCAGGGGCCTGGGAAATAAAATCTGAGCGCTTTCAAACACACAAATGCGCTCGGATTCTATTTCTTATTTTCACTGTAGTATTTTTACGTATTTGTAGTCACGCGTTTTATTGTGATTTCTTGCGTCAGGTGATGTATATAGCGCAGCCTGTGTGATGGGATGTGACAGGGAAACGTAGCTAGCGCTTGTTACCACTGCATAACTATCTTATATGATAAGGTAACCACGCTCGCTGTTCAGGTGAATTATTATTATAATCAAGGGGGAAGCGCTAAACCCGGAGGATTATACAGCGCCTGGGGGGGGGATGTGGAAGGCATTCAGGCTTAATTCGGGGAACTGGAGCACAGATCCAATTCCCTAAATCAAGAGCCCCTCACCAACATCAAGGAACATTCCTTGAGGGGTGTTCAGGTGGAACCATGACGCTGTTAGTAGTTGCGTTAGTCTCAGTTCACGAACCTTGGCGCACCGGAACACACGAATTAAAATGAAGAAAAAGCGACAAAAAAATGGAAAAGAAAGAGAGAAAAATCTAATAATAATCTCGGGTATCATCGTCAAAATGACATCTTCCTCCCACACCCTATCACCCTCTCCCCATCACTCCAACACCCTCCCTCACCGGTCCCTATCCTCCAATCCATCAAACCATACCCCCGGCCGGGATTGAACCCGCGGTCATAGAGTCTCAAAACTCCAGCCCGTCGCGTTAGCCACTAGACCAGCTAGCCACAATAAGATTCATCCAACTAGGTATATTTCTACACCATAGGAAGGTTAGCACAGGCACCTCTGTGACCACAAATGCAAGTTTTTGGATGAATCTTATTATGGCTAGCTGGTCTAGTGGCTAACGCGTCGGGCTGGAGTTTTGAGACTCTATGACCGCGGGTTCAATCCCGGCCGGGGGTATGGTTTGTTTGCAATCGTGTCATTACGATTTCTTGAGTCATGTTGACGGCAGTGAAGGGACTTGAGCTAGAGTTCGTCACGGCCACGCTAGCTGGAGATTCGTCTGTAAAAACTTGCATTTGTGGTCACAGTGGTGCCTGTGCTAACCTTCCTATGGTGTAGAAATATACCTAGTTGGATGAATCTTATTGTGGCTAGCTGGTCTAGTGGCTAACGCGTCGGGCTGGAGTTTTGAGACTCTATGACCGCGGGTTCAATCCCGGCCGGGGGTATGGTTTGTTTGCAATCGTGTCATTACGATTTCTTGAGTCATATCCTCCAATCATTGGCCGCTAGGTGAGAGAAGTATAATTGTAACTCCAGTGCTGCTGGGACGAAACCTTTGGACTTGCCATATCTGATTATTAATGGTATATTTGAGATTAATGTCTCAACAAGTCTCTCAACTCAGACTAACAGATTTCAATACTTTCTGGCAGTCAGAGAATATACAGCACACCTGCCTTTCTCTTCTAGTTTATCTGCCATCCTCTATGTAATGGTGTTACATGTGTATGAAAATGTTGGGTGTGTGTGTTTTCACTTCTTTCTCAATTAGTTGTGTCTGCAGTGGTTGAGCTCCATCTCTTGGGCCGTGCCTTTATTCACTGAAGATCTGGTGTGGCTTGCTCTATGCCCGTTTATGTTTCGTCATGTCTGCTTTTGCATTCATGTATAGAGTTAACCTCAACAACAAGTGTGAATACGTTACACTTGTTCATTATCCTCACGCTCAGAATTCTTCCACTTGTTCATGTTTCTCATTTGAACGTCTAATTTCCATTTGTGAACCTTTCTTCAAATGTCAGTCTGTGTGTACCCTTCCTGTCTGTACCCAGTTTTTATACCTGTCTGTATACCTGTCTGTATACCCTGTCTGTATACCTGGCTGTATACCTGTCTGTATACCCTGTCTGTATACCTGTCTGTATACCTGTCTGTATACCCTGTCTGTATACCTGTCTGTATACCCTGTCTGTATATCTTATAAGTTGTGGGTTCCTCTCGCCTGGTTTTTTGATCCTCTAGTCTGTGACAAATTTTTTGACTTTTTCATTTGTATGTGAATATTCAAAGGGATTATAGTTACAGACTGGCACATCATGCGGTGTTATGTGTAGTCTGACCACCGTCTTGCTAACATTCCAAAACATTATTCATGGTTGTGGCAGTCTTGCTTGCCAATGCCGCCGTGTTGAACCTCTCCTGCTGCGTCTTCTTCAAGGGATGGCCCGGCAAGTGGTCCCTGGAGGTCAGTATTTGCAAATTTATGGTGAGATGGGGAGCCTAGGTATGTTTATTCTCTCTCTCTCTCTCTCTCTCTCTCTCTCTCTCTCTCTCTCTCTCTCTCTCTCTCTCTCTCTCTCTCTCTCTCTCTCTCTCTCTCTCTCTCTCTCTCTCTGTCTATCTCTATATCTATCTATCTATCTATCTATCTATCTGTCTATCTCTATATCTATCTATCTATCTATCTGTCTGTCTGTCTCAGTGATATATGATATTGCCAAAATGATCGATAAAAACATGTGCATCACATGTTCATCTCTATCAGTCTAATACACAGCAATAATGACAGTCTCCTGATAAGAAAATCTAATCCAGACTCGTGTTAATAATTATTAACACGAGCCTGAATAAGACTGATAAGTCCCCTGGATGTTAAAACATCTCTAAATAATGATGCCCAGGTCTTTCACCCGTCTTGTTTGTCTAGATGGAGACAGTTCCGGATGTCTCTTAGTTGTGGTCTGGTTATTGTAATACCAGTCCAGACGTAGTGAGGTAGGGTTATCAGGCGATCTTTGACCCAGACTGGCAGCAGCAGCACCACCACCACCACCACCAGCAGTAGCAGCACCAGCAGCAGCAGCAGTAACAGCAGCAGCAGCAGTAACACCAGCACCAGCAGCAACAGCAGCAGCACCAGCAGCAGCAGTAACAGCAGCAGCAGCAGCAGCAGCAGCAACAACAACAACAACAACAGCAGTAGCAGCACCAGCAGCAGCACCAGCAGCAGCAACAACAACAACAGCAGCAGCAGCGGGGTTGAAGGGAATGAAGGAGGGGTTATTAATAAAGCTTTGTCTTCGTCAACGCAATTGAGATACAGACTGTTACACGGTGGTGGTACATGTATAGTATATAATACCGACCAAGGTGAAGCGCTAAGCTTCATGACTGCTGCAGGTTCTTCAAGACTATTATGGTGCTCTTCATCAACTTCAAGGCTTAGGGACTGATTACTTTGTCTTTTAATATAAGAACGTAAGAATGGAGGAGCCCCATGTATTTGCATCCCCTTCCAACCTGTCATCAATAGAAGAGAGATCCTTCACTTGTCATTCTTACATTAGTTACTCTACATCCTCTCCACTTTCTTCTGTCTTTCCATTATATCCCTGAAACTGTGTTGATAAAGTCACTGGACGGCGAAACGTCTACAGTAAAGATACCCAGATGTTGCACGTGTCTAATTTCTACACCGTGGTGGTGATGGGGTATTTATTTTTCCAGTAGACGTACGATAAAATGTCTCATTTCTGCGGGTTTTAAGCATATGATGACTATTCACTCTGTTGGAGATGTTGGTCGTTCGAGCGAAGCTTTCTGCTTGATGTATACGCTGAATTAAGACACTATTGTACCTCGCATCTTCCAGTCCCGCCATGCTAAGTACAGGAACTGTTTGCTGTGCCTACATCCTCTGTTGCACGTAAATGGGCTGTTTCCTTTACGTACATGGATTTGTATGTTCGTGATTTGTTTGCTCTTTCTTCGTGGATAATGTTTGCTAATCTTACATGCAGTTTTGTTTTTAAGGTACTTGGATAGTTTGTTCTGCATACACGAGCTGTGTTGTGTGAACACGGGCTGTGTTGTGTGAACACGGGCTGTGTTGTGTGAACACGGGCTGTGTTGTGTGAACACGGGCTGAGTTTCATCTACACATACGCAACCAGGAAGGTTCCCGTGTTATAAAAGCCAGCCACCCTCCCTCCCAACCCTTCTTCAGTGAACGAATCCGGGCTTCGGTTTACTTTAACGAGCGAATCCCGGTTTCAAACCGGGTCTCGCTGGCGGTAACCCTTAACCCCTCCCCCACCTTCCCCTTCCAGGGAAGTTGGCAGGTGAAGGGATTCGGAGTGTTGGGGTCGACACACGCCTGACTCGAATTCTGACTGCATTTAATCAAAGAGGTGATGTGAAGGCAGTGCGCATAACTGCCCAAAATGCGATGGTCGCTGTATGCGTTATGCAGATTTGTAATTCCATTCAAGAATCATCAGATGCGCGGCTAGAGGAGAGGAGATGCTCAAGGATAGTCTCTATGCCACGACTGCAGGCACAAAGGATAGGTTCCAAACATGTCTGGAACTTGCAGTCTGTTAGCTGTAGGATAGTACTAAGTACGTCTCCAAAGATAGTTTCTTTGTCTGGAGACTTTAGGTTAGTTAATAAGCGAGTGTAGAGGAGAGGAATTAGACACACATGCAACACCTAGGTATCTTTACTTGACGTTTAGTCAACCAGTGGCTTTTTCAATTCGATACAGATATGATACGCGAAGACAGTAGTTGATGAGGTAATCAGTCCCCCAGTCTTGCAGAACTATACACAGACAGTGGAAGATGAGGTAATGAATCCCTCTGCCTGGAAGCCAGTGTTCAGTACCTTCGTCTTGACGAATCGAAACATAGGCAGAAAGATAACTCGTATTTACTGGAGTGAGATGAGGTGCAGCAGTTGAAGTCACGTCACAAGTGGGCGGGACCCACTAGCTGAAGTAGGTCGTTCCCAAGAGTTGGGTCAGAGCTTAATAAATAGATTGTAACTACCTCTAGTAGGATGGTAACTGCTCTGATATGCATGTTGGGCAAATATTTTTGTCAGTGGGTTGGATTTGACTTGAACTTGCCAAGTATGGGCCAGTAGGCCTGTTCAGTGTTCCTTGTTTCTTATGTTCTTATGTAACGACCCTCAGCAGGAAGCTAACTGCTCTGACACGCTTATAACGACCCTCAAAAGGAAGCTAACTGCGCTGACATGCTTATAAAGACCCTCAACAGGAAGCTAACTGCTCTGACACGCTTATAACGACCCTCAGCAAGAGAATTGTTATCAGTCATTATCCTCCAGAATTGCCCCAAAACACAGAGGTTTGTTTGTCATTTAATTCACAGTCACCTGAAGCATTGTTACCGTAGATAAAAACGTCACGTGAACCAATGCTACAGTACAATGTTACATCTAAACCTTTGACTATAGCTCTGGAAGTCAACATGACATATATATATATATATATATATATATATATATATATATACATATATATATATATATATATATATATATATATATATATATATATAAGAACATAAGAACATAAGAATGGAGGAACACTGCAGAAGGCCTACTGGCCCATGCGAGGCAGGTCCTTATCAAAACGACTACTACCTAAAGCTTCCCTGGAAATAACTCCCGTACCCAATGACACCAATCAAACCCAGCCCTTCCCACTCATATATTTGTCCAGTCTCTTCTTAAAGCTACCCAAGGTCCTAGCCTCTATCACCCCACTGGGAAGACTGTTCCACGCATCTACAACTCTGTTAGAAAACCAGTACTTACCTATGTCCTTTCTAAATCTAAATTTATCCAACTTAAATCCATTATTCCTGGTTCTTACCTGGTTCGACACCCTCAGTACTTTATTAATATCTCACTTGTTTATGCCCGTCATCCACTTATACACTTCAATGATATCTCCCCTCATTCTACGCCTCTCCAGAGAGTGGAGATTTAAGGCTTTGAGTCTATCTTCATACGGGAGGTTCCTTACACAGTAAATCATTTTAGTCATTCTTCTCTGTATGTTCTCTAATGAGTCTATATCCATCCTGTAGTAAGGGGACCAAAACTGAGCAGCATAATCCAAATGAGGCCTCACTAGTGATGTATAGAGCTGTAAAATAACTTTTGGACTTCTGTTACTTATACTTCTTGAGATAAATCCAAGTAATCTGTTGGCCTTGTTGCGCACACTGAGGCACTGCTGTCTTGGCTTTAGATTTCTGCTTACCATGACTCCCAAGTCTTTTTCACATTCTGTATGATCAAGCTCTACTTCACCTAGATTATAGCTTCGAGGGTTATTTTCATTACCAAGGGTAAGTACCTTACACTTATCCACATTGAACTTCATCTGCCATTTTCAGACCAAGACATTAATTTGTCCAAATCGTCCTGGAGTTCATTGATATCCTCCTCAGAGTGAATTATACGGCCTATCTTTGTATCATCAGCAAATTTACTCATATCACTCGTAATCCCTTCATCAAGGTCATTAATGTAAATTATGAACAAGAGAGGGCCTAAAACTGATCCTTGTGGAACGCCACTAGTGACTAATCCCCATTCAGATTTCACTCCATTAATGGTAACTCTCTGCTTTCTATTGGTAAGCCATGCCTCAATCCATGCTAGAACTTTACCTCCTATACCATGAGCTGCCACTTTTCTTAAGAGTCTCTTGTGAGGTACTCTATCGAAGGCTTTACTAAAATCCAAATAAACAATATCATATTCCTTATCACTGTCAACTGCCTCAAATGTTCTATTGAAGAACGTCAGTAAGTTTGTCAGGCAGGAACGACCTCTCGTGAATCCATGCTGAGATTCATTTATCAAGTTATGCTCTTCAAGGTGACTTCTGATAATGTCAGCTATAATTGATTCTAATAACTTGCCCACTATAGATGTCAGGCTTATTGGACGGTAATTTGAAGGAGTGGACTTATCCCCTGATTTGAATATAGGAACCACATTAGCCATCTTCCACAACTCTGGCACAACACCGGTAAGGATGGACGCATTGAATACACTCGTTAATGGCTGACTAAGCTCCATCTTGCATTCCTTAAGTACCCTGGAAAACAACTCATCGGGTCCCGGGGACTTATTTTGTTTCAGTTTGTCTGTCTGTTTAATAACCATGTCCCTCGTGACAGTAATATTAGTTAACTTAAATTCATCGGGAACTAAATAATTGTTAATTACTGGAATCTCATTTACATCTTCCTGTGTAAAAACTGACAAAAAATAGTCATTAAATAAGGAACACATTTCCAGTTCATTATCCGTCAGCTGTCCATTCCCAGTTTTCAGAGGTCCTACTTTTTCCTTCACCTTCGTCCTATACACTTGAAAGAACCCCTTTGGATTAGTCTTTGATTCATTAGCAACTCTAATTTCATAGTCACGTTTAGCCTTTCTAATCGCCTTTTTTACTTCTCTTTTAAGCTGAACATATTGGTCAGTAAGGTTAACCTCTCCTCTTCTGATGCGCCTATAAATTCCCCTTTTCTCCCCTAATAGATGCTTTAGCCTCCTGTTAACCCATTTGGGATCGTTATTATTAGACCTAATTTCTCTCTGGGGAATGTATATACTCTGGGCACTGTGTACATTATTAAGAAAACAATCATAAAAGCAGATCCCTTCATATTCATAAGTATGATTATCGTCAATAAAATCATTAGCTAGATAACCCCAATCAAGATTAGACAGATGTTCCCTAAGTCCATTATAATCGGCAGAACGAAAATCAGGGATTTTTACTGTATTATCATTATTCTTGCATTCCCAATTAATGCTAAAAGTGATGGATTTGTGATCACTTGCGCCAAGCTCTTCAGTGATCTCCAGATTATTCACGAGTGTTTCCTTATTTGACAAGACTAGGTCTAGCAAATTATTACCCCTTGTAGGCTCAGTTACGCTCTGTTTCAGAAAACAGTCCTGAACTGTTTCCATAAAGTCACTGGACTCTAGATTACCTGTCAAAGAATTCCAGTCAATTTGACTGAAGTTAAAGTCCCCTACTATGACTATGTTACTGTGTCCAGAAGCCCTAACAATTTCGTCCCAAAGAAGTCTCCCTCTATCGTGATCCAAGCCTGGAGGTCGGTATATTACACCTAGAATTAGTTTTTCTTGACCCTCCACGAACTCTACCCAAACAGACTCTGTTACTGCTCCATCTATTTTTATACCTGTTTTTATGCAACAATTAATATTTTCTCGAACATACAATGCAACTCCTCCCCCCTTCCCATTACATCTATCCACATTGAACAACTTAAATCCATGAATATTACACTCAGCAGTCATATCCCGACTCTTTAAATCATACCACGTTTCAGTTAATGCAATGATATCAAAGTTCCCAGCACATGCTACCAAACGTAGTTCATTAATTTTATTTCTTGCACTTCGACTGTTAGCATAAAATACCATCATATGTTTTTTCTTCTGCACATTTTTCCTATTGATCTTTGTTTTTACACAATTTCTGAAATTATCATTACCCAGAGTTACTCCATGACAGTTACTATTAAGATTCTTAATATCAGAGCATAAGTCAACATATCCATACTCATATGTGTGTGTGTGTGTGTGTGTGTGTGTGGCCCTATCGCTGAAAAGGTGCTTGCCAACATGCTCAGGGCTGTAACATCAGACAGGGAGACCGCCCGTCTCCAAGCTGTGAGCGCACCTCATTCCGGGGACTTCCTCTAAACAGTTCCCATATCGGCAATGGGAACACGCTTCGACGCTGAGACCCTCCGAATTGCAGTGGCGCCTTGCTTCCCCAATTCACACGGAGTATTCGTGTATTTGCGGTGAAGCGCAAGCTGGCCAATATGGTTTACATGGTCTCAACTGTTCCAAAACCAAGGGCAGGCATGCAAGACACAATGAGGTCAACGACATCTCAAAGAGAATCCTTGCTACAGCTGGATACCCAGCCGAGAGGGAGCCCCGATTACTAGCAGCCAACAATACCCAGAACCCAGCAAACCGCCCCGACGGGATCACCATCTATCCTTGGAAGAATGGCAAGCTCTTAGCATGGGACTATACCTGTGTGTCCACACTGGTTGACACCTATATCCATCACAGTGTGGGGCGACAGGGAGGAGCTGCTGACCACAGGGAGGAGTACAAGATCAGCAAGTACAGGGACATAAGCCAACAGTATCAATTTGTCCCAGTGGAATCAGAGACCTTGGGATCATGGGGAAAAATGCCACACGTTTCCTTAAAGAACTGGGTTCCAGACTCATCGACACCACCAGGGACCCAAGGGCAGCCACTTTCATGTTCCAACGCCTCAGCGTGGCCATCCAGAGGGGAAATGCTTGCTGCATACTTGTCTCACGTCCGGCTTCGGAGGAGCTGGAGGAAATTCATAAACTTTAATATATTGTACCATTGTATTCATGTTTGTGTTTTCTGTAAATATATTCTGTCTATAAATAATTTTCCCACACACACACACACACACACACACACACACACACACACACACACACACACACACACACACACACACGCGCGCGCGCGCGCACGCACGCCAGCATGCGTGTAAAAATATAGGGATATTTCTACCCTTGAGTTACGAAAAGTTCTTGACCCGAGGAATTGTAGCTACCCTCTCCTCTTCCTCGGATCAAACCTGATAACCGCCCAACCCCCTTCCCCACACCCTATCCCTATGTTTGGCTCCTTGCAGGTTTAGTGCTTCATCGTCTTCATAAAGGTAATTGGTGCGAGGTTGGGGGGGAGGGGGGAGAAGTTGCCGCTCTTACATGTAATTATTGCAGCGGAAAAGCAATATAATTAGGTAATCTCTATAATTCCGGGTCCTCGATGCTGGCGAATGGCTCTTGATCCGAGGATCTGTAGCTAACCTCCTCCTCCTCCTTGGCCTTGAATCAGATATAATTGCCTCCCATTGCCCCATGCGCAGTGTGATCGTTTGATATTTTAAGAACATGAGAACGAAGCTGGGCAAGCCTAACCCACTCATAAGAGCATAAGAAGGAACACTGCAGTAGGTCTACTGGCCCATACAAGGCACGCCCTTTAAAGTTACCGTCCAGCCAACGCTACCTGCCAGTGTATTCCACTCAGCCACAACTATATTGCCAAATCAGCGCTGTCCTAAACTATTTTTCCGAGTCTAACCTTGTCTAACCTGAATCCATTGCTGCGAGTTCTGTCTTAGATATTTTCACGTTATTTATACTCTTTTTATTTCTGTTTTCCATTTGTACACTTCAGCCTTATATTCCCTAATTCTCCGTCTTTCCAGAGAGAGCAAATTCCGTTCCTTCGGCCTGTCTTCGTAGGAAAGGTTTCTGATCCAGGGAATTAACTCGAAGTCATCCTTCTCTGTACATTTCCCGGCACATTTATGATCCTTCAGCAATATCAAGACCTGAACTGAACTCCTTAAGCTAAACGAGGCTTTACCAGTGATATGTTGAAGTATAAGAAGCGAAAAAAGGCACAATACCGTGACTGGAACAATACACAAATATCCCGCACATGTCATGTAGGGGGGTATTGATTGAGGGAACATAAGAATAAATGGGGAATATGGGAGTAAGGGGAGGGAGTCAGTAGGTAGGGGACAGGCAGGCGAAGTTGTAGGAGAGATGAGCGCGGAGGTTGGTAGGTAATGTGAGGTCACTGGTGACTACACCTTCACCTCTCATTACTCTACCCGCCACGACTCACGAAATCGTAATGACACGATTGCAAACAAACCATACCCCGGCTGGGATTGAACCCACTACTCACCCTCTCACTACTTTAACTAAACATAAATAAATGGAAATAAGAATAAATAACGGGGACAGTGAATGTTAGTATTCTACTCAAACACAGTTTATTATTAAGTCCTTGTACAATAATATTTTTGGGAACAGGAGAACATTATTGTGGTTTAGATAAATGGGGTGGTACACATAAGCAGTGAGACAGGGAATACAATCAACTTGACCAAAATGAATATAATTTACAATATAGTTCAGAGAGCAGTTCATCACAGGAACTAAGCCACAGGTCCCAAGACCTACACAGCACGAGTACTGCGCCAAGCCAGTACTCTGCCCAATGCCTCCAACAATCTCCTCCAGAGACTTCAGCAGCCTCCTCCCTAGCCCTGCACCCCAGCAGCAGTTCCGCTCAAAGTCTCTGCTCAGGAGCTCTGCACCCCAGCAGCAGCTCCGCTCGAATGTCCTGATCATAAGCAAGCAAGCAAGTGCAGGTAAGATCCCAATGGGATGAGCGGGGAAGACGGGACAGACGAAGAATAGCGCTGGAGAGGAGTGTTCTTAGTCGTAGAAATAGAGCCAGGGCTTGACCCAGCAGCTAAGTCGATCGTGGGACAGACTTGGAGAAAAAACGGGAAGAGAGCAAGCTGTGTATGCAACAGTCTCGTGGTAGGCGAGTTCTTTGAGTCTCGAGAGCTGGAAGTTTCCAGGTCGCAGGAGAGGGCAGGCAGGTAGGACCATCAGAGGGCAGCAGACATGTGGGAGGTTATTTTAGTAGTTGAGGAGGCAGGTTTGCAGTGGAACCATTTGCAAACTTCTTGAAGCTGCTCCTGGAGAGGTGGTATAGCGTTGTCTTGTTGGAAAAAGTGAAACGAAGAGGCTTGATGAACTCAAGAACTTGCGTGAGTGTGAAGTGAAGAGGTGATTCGCAGGCATACTTGACTGTTCCATCACCGAGGCCTTTGTAGAGTTCAGAGCAGGTCATGGTGTCAGCGTTCGAGGGAGAGGTGTAGAAAGTAAGGTTTTCCCAAGAGGGTGTGCTGGAGTCGTCGCTATCTGCTTCGTCGGGGGATTCGTCAGGAAATTCTTGTTCAATTGTTTCTACAGTGATTGTGTCAAGAGGAGGCTGGGAGTTTAGAGTATTTGCGGTCTGGCTGGATGTTGGTGGTTGTTGAGAGGTGGCAGTGGTCACTGGGGGTGGTTCAGGAGTGTTTTTTGGGGCAGAGTTAGGATTTGGGCCTGAAGTTGATGTGAAGTTAGCGATGTTTGGGATAATCTTGAGGAAGTCCTGTGATGTTGGCGAGTCAGGAAAGTTGAATGACGGCATGTTGTTAAGACGGAATAGTTCGTTAATTGTAGCGTTGAATGTGCCTGGGTTTGCTGCATTTGCAAGGTGCGCATACATCAAGCAGTACAACACCTTAGAGGGAGCAGCATCAGGGAGTGCAGAAAGGGAATTGCTGGATAGAGATAACTGCTGTGTGGCTTGTAGAATTCTGGTGGTGTCCGACTGGAGTTTTGAAATGGCGGTATATGTCAGCGATTTGGGACTATTCTTCTTGGTTTCTTCTTTAATTTTTTTCGACATTACTTCTTTTCGTAGTGGGCATTTTGCTGCAAGGGTATGATGCGTACCCTTGCAGTTCAGACATGTTGGAGTGGCATTGGTGGTGGTGCAGGCTTTGAAGTCATGACCTTCTTTTCCACAGGTAGAACAAAACTTTTTGTCTTTAATGGGACAGTCCTTTGTTGAATGTTGATAAGAGTAACAGTTCCAACAGGGAGAGACATGGGCAAAACGTTCAGGTTCAATGTGGCGTGGATGTATGTGGTAATATGAGATAGCTAGTCCATTAGAGAGTGCTTGGGTAGCCATATCTATGTTTGAAAATGTGATTTTGATCATATATGAGGCATTGGGAATTCGTATGATGGTGTCTACAGTGGCCCAGGTGTTTTGGTCTTCGATAGAGGTCTTCAGTTCATCCGTTGGTATGGATGTGATTATCTTATCCAATTGTTTAACAAAAACTGAACGTTTCGCCAGCAAGGAGGGAGACAGTGATATGATGAATTGACGGTCTTGTAATGTGTTCATTGCAGTGTCGTCCATAAGTTTAGCTGCTTCATTGTCGTCGGTGCAGACGACAATAAAGGAGTCCTTTAGTGAGTGGATCGCTGTGAATTTGAGATGTAGGCAGGTCCTCATAGCGGCAGCAAGTAATAGTTTAGTGGAATCATTTATAACACCACTGGCTGGTTTGATTTTAACACGATGTGCGAGCATTGTCGAATAGGTAGAGGTTACCCTCCCCAAAGGGAATCGTAGGGAGACTGGTCTGGCCTGATCATGCTCTTCCTTGGGCTTTTATGGTGGTCCAAGCACCCTCCACAACCACGTGCACGACCTGACGCCTAGGTCTGACGCCGTCAAGAACAAAAGACCTCAGACGTGGGCGTGACTACAGACGTTTGCCAAGGCAAGGTGTGACCATATAATTGGTTAAATTAGGTCTCCCCAGAGACCTCACAAGCCCAGCTGAACTACATCACACACATAGGAGAGAGAAGCTTACGACGACGTTTCGGTCCAATTTGGACTATTTACAAAATTACATTGTGAGTGTAAATGATCCAAGTCGGACCGAAACGTCGTCGTAAGCTCCTCTCTGCTATGTGCGGGTTATTTGTATATTGAAGTATAACCTTGGGATTTCCATTATTAATACTTCCTGTTGTATGGCTCCCGGAGTCTTTTTCTCGCATCCAGAGTGACTGTGATCTATGTTATTTAGTTTATAAGGACAATGGCCATTTTCTTTTCCTAGGATAGGACTTTACAACTGCCGTCCTTTGAGACGCGTGGCCCAGCTACTGCCGTCCTAAGAGACGCATGACCCAGAGACTACCGTCCTTACAGACGCATGGCCCAGTGACTACCGTCCTTAGTGACGCATGGCCCAGTAATTCCCGTCCTTAGAGAAGCTTGGCCCAGCGACTCCCGTCCTTAGAAACGCATATCCCAGCGACTCCCGTCCTTAGAAACGCATATTCCAGCGACTCCCGTCCTTAGAGACGCATGGTCCAGCGACTGCCATGACAGAATGACACGCTGATTAACGACAAATGTTTAAAACAAACACTCATAATGTTCACACATTTTGTAGTGACGTCTGTCACACCACTGGAGGTCACCTTCCTAGCACTGGTGGTGGTGGTAGTAGTGGTAGTGGTGGTGATGGTGAGGGTAGTGGTACTGGTGGTAGTGGTGAGGGTAGTGGTACTGGTGGTGGTAGTGGTGAGGGTAGTGGTACTGGTGGTGGTAGTGGTGAGGGTAGTGGTACTGGTGGTAGTGGTGAGGGTAGTGGTACTGGTGGTGGGGGTAGGGGTGGTAGTTATCAAGTGCATGGAACAGGGAGATAACGGATAAAGGGGAAACTGAGAGAAGGGGCGGAGGGAGAAGTGAAAAATCAATATCGATTACAAGAGACCGAGGCACATAGTGAAGGTAAGAAGATGAGGAGAGAAAGAAAGATGAAGAAAGAAGAACAGAATTTTTTAGGATTATTAAAGCCAGAGACACATGGTCCAGCTACTGCCGTCCTTAGAGACGCATGGTCCAGCTACTGCCGGTCTTAGAGACGCATGGTCCAGCTACTGCCGGTCTTAGAGACACATGGTCCAGCTACTGCCGTCCTTAGAGACACATGGTCCAGCTACTGCCGTCCTTAGAGACACATGGTCCAGCTACTGCCGGTCTTAGAGACACATGGTCCAGCTACTGCCGTCCTTAGAGACACATGGTCCAGCTACTGCCGGTCTTAGAGACACATGGTCCAGCTACTGCCGTCCTTAGAGACACATGGTCCAGCTACTGCCGTCCTTAGAGACACATGGTCCATCTACTACCGTCCTTAGACACATGGTCCAGCTACTGCCGGTCTTAGAGACACATGGTCCAGCTACTGCCGTCCTTAGAGACACATGGTCCAGCTACTGCCGGTCTTAGAGACACATGGTCCAGCTACTGCCGTCCTTAGAGACACATGGTCCAGCTACTGCCGGTCTTAGAGACACAAGGTCCAGCTACTGCCGTCCTTAGAGACACATGGTCCAGCTACTGCCGGTCTTAGAGACACATGGTCCAGCTACTGCCGTCCTTAGAGACACATGGTCCAGCTACTGCCGTCCTTAGAGACACATGATCCATCTACTACCGTCCTTAGACACATGGTCCAGCTACTGCCGGTCTTAGAGACACATGGTCCAGCTACTGCCGTCCTTAGAGACACATGGCCCAGCTACTGCCGGTCTTAGAGACACATGGTCCAGCTACTGCCGGTCTTAGACACATGGTCCAGCTACTGCCGGTCTTAGAGACACATGGTCCAGCTACTGCCGTCCTTAGAGACACATGGTCCAGCTACTGCCGGTCTTAGAGACACATGGTCCAGCTACTGCCGTCCTTAGAGACACATGGTCCAGCTACTGCCGTCCTTAGAGACACATGGTCCAGCTACTGCCGTCCTTAGAGACACATGGTCCAGCTACTGCCGTCCTTAGAGACACATGGTCCAGCTACTGCCGTCCTTAGAGACACATGGTCCAGCTACTACCATCCTTATAGACACATGGTCCAGCTACTGCCGGTCTTAGAGACACATGGTCCAGCTACTGCCGTCCTTAGAGACACATGGTCCAGCTACTGCCGGTCTTAGAGACACATGGTCCAGCTACTGCCGTCCTTAGAGACACATGGTCCAGCTACTGCCGGTCTTAGAGACACAAGGTCCAGCTACTGCCGTCCTTAGAGACACATGGTCCAGCTACTGCCGGTCTTAGAGACACATGGTCCAGCTACTGCCGTCCTTAGAGACACATGGTCCAGCTACTGCCGTCCTTAGAGACACATGGTCCATCTACTACCGTCCTTAGACACATGGTCCAGCTACTGCCGGTCTTAGAGACACATGGTCCAGCTACTGCCGTCCTTAGAGACACATGGTCCAGCTACTGCCGGTCTTAGAGACACATGGTCCAGCTACTGCCGTCCTTAGAGACACATGGTCCAGCTACTGCCGTCCTTAGAGACACATGGTCCAGCTACTGCCGGTCTTAGAGACACATGGTCCAGCTACTGCCGTCCTTAGAGACACATGGTCCAGCTACTGCCGTCCTTAGAGACACATGGTCCATCTACTACCGTCCTTAGACACATGGTCCAGCTACTGCCGGTCTTAGAGACACATGGTCCAGCTACTGCCGTCCTTAGAGACACATGGTCCAGCTACTGCCGGTCTTAGAGACACATGGTCCAGCTACTGCCGTCCTTAGAGACACATGGTCCAGCTACTGCCGGTCTTAGAGACACAAGGTCCAGCTACTGCCGTCCTTAGAGACACATGGTCCAGCTACTGCCGGTCTTAGAGACACATGGTCCAGCTACTGCCGTCCTTAGAGACACATGGTCCAGCTACTGCCGTCCTTAGAGACACATGGTCCATCTACTACCGTCCTTAGACACATGGTCCAGCTACTGCCGGTCTTAGAGACACATGGTCCAGCTACTGCCGTCCTTAGAGACACATGGTCCAGCTACTGCCGGTCTTAGAGACACATGGTCCAGCTACTGCCGGTCTTAGACACATGGTCCAGCTACTGCCGGTCTTAGAGACACATGGTCCAGCTACTGCCGTCCTTAGAGACACATGGTCCAGCTACTGCCGGTCTTAGAGACACATGGTCCAGCTACTGCCGTCCTTAGAGACACATGGTCCAGCTACTGCCGTCCTTAGAGACACATGGTCCAGCTACTGCCGGTCTTAGAGACACATGGTCCAGCTACTGCCGGTCTTAGAGACACATGGTCCAGCTACTGCCGTCCTTAGAGACACATGGTCCAGCTACTGCCGTTCTTAGAGACACATGGTCCAGCTACTGCCAGTCTTAGAGACACATGGTCCAGCTACTGCCGTCCTTAGAGACACATGGTCCAGCTACTGCCGGTCTTAGAGACACATGGTCCAGCTACTGCCGGTCTTAGAGACACATGGTCCAGCTACTGCCGTCCTTAGAGACACATGGTCCAGCTACTGCCGTCCTTAGAGACACATGGTCTAGCTACTGCCGTCCTTAGAGACACAAGGTCCAGCTACTGCCGTCCATAGAGACACATGGTCCAGCTACTGCCGTTCTTAGAGACACATGGTCCAGCTACTGCCAGTCTTAGAGACACATGGTCCAGCTACTGCCGTCCTTAGAGACACATGGTCCAGCTACTGCCGGTCTTAGAGACACATGGTTCAGCTACTGCCGGTCTTAGAGACACATGGTCCAGCTACTGCCGTCTTTAGAGACACATGGTCCAGCTACTGCCGTCCTTAGAGACACATGGTCTAGCTACTGCCGTCCTTAGAGACACAAGGTCCAGCTACTGCCGTCCATAGAGACACATGGTCCAGCTACTGCCGGTCTTAGAGACACATGGTCCAGCTACTGCCGTCCTTAGAGACACATGGTCCAGCTACTGCCGTCCTTAGAGACACATGGTCCAGCTACTACCATCCTTATAGACACATGGTCCAGCTACTGCCGGTCTTAGAGACACATGGTCCAGCTACTGCCGTCCTTAGACACACATGGTCCAGCTACTGCCGGTCTTAGAGACACATGGTCCAGCTACTGCCGTCCTTAGAGACACATGGTCCAGCTACTGCCGTCCTTAGAGACACATGGTCCAGCTACTGCCGTCCATAGAGACACATGGTCCAGCTACTGCCAGTCTTAGAGACACATGGTCCAGCTACTGCCGTCCTTAGAGACACATGGTTCAGCTACTGCCGACACATGGTCCAGCTACTGCCGGTCTTAGTGACACATGGTCCAGCTACTGCCAGTCTTAGAGACACATGGTCCAGCTACTGCCGTCCTTAGAGACACATGGTCCAGCTACTGCCGTCCGTAGAGACGTATGACCCAGCTACTGCCGTCCTTAGAGACGTATAACCCAGCTACTGCCGTCCTTAGAGACGTATAACCCAGCTACTGCCGTCCTTAGAGACGTATGACCCAGCTACTGCCGTCCTTAGACTCGCATGACCCGGCTGCTGCCTTCCTTAGAGACGTATGACCCAGCTACTGCCGTCCTTAGACTCGCATGACCCAGCGACAGATATGTGAGACAGTCATAATGTTCACACATTTTGTAGTGACGTCTGTGACACCACTGGAGGTCACCTTCCTAGCACTGGTGGTAGTGGTGGTGATGGTGAGGGTAGTGGTGAGGGTAGTGGTGCTGGTGGTGGTAGTGGTGAAGGTAGTGGTAGTGGTGAGGGTAGTGGTACTGGTGGTAGTGGTGAGGGTAGTGGTACTGGTGGTAGTGGTGAGGGTAGTGGTACTGGTGGTAGTGATGAGAGTAGTGGTACTGGTGGTAGTAGTGAGGATAGTGGTACTGGTGGTAGTAGTGAGGGTAGTGGTACTGGTGGTAGTGGTGAGGGTAGTGGTACTGGTGGTAGTGGTGAGGGTAGTGGTACTGGTGGTGGGGGTAGTGATGGTAGTCCTCCAGTGCATGGAACAGGGAGATAACGTATGAGGAGGAGGTTGAGAGGAGGGGGGTGGGGAGAAGAGAGGACAAATCAATACCCAACAGAGGGGAACGAGGCACATAGTGAAAGTGAGAAGATGAAGGAAGGAAGATAAAGAAAGAAACACTTTATTTGGATTATTAATTAAAGTCAGAGAGTTAATAACCCGGTGTCGTTAATTCATCTTCCCGAGGATGTAACCCACAACAGTCGACTAGCTAACAAGTACCTATTCACTGCTAGATGAACAGGTACAGCAGGTCACATTCAGGGAGCCAGGACTACCTCAGATCACTTCTAGGAAGCCAGGCTCGACTGAGGTCACTTCCAGGAAGCCAGGCTCAACTGAGGTCACTTCCAGAGAGCCAGGTTCACCTGAAGTTACCTTCAGGAAGCCAGGCTCAATTGAGGTCACTTCCAGAGAGCCAGGTTCACCTGAAGTTACCTTCAGGAAGCCAGACTCAACTGAGGTCACTTCCATGATACCAGGCTTACCCGAGGTCACCTCCAGGAAGTCAGGCTCACCTCAGGTCACCTACAAGGCGGCTATTAAAGATTATTACCGTGGGGAAGAGCGGGTAATGGAGAAAGATGGTTATTATTACAGGTGAGAGGGGTGAGGATAGGTGGGAGTATTGATCCTCTCTCTCCCCTTCCCCTCACCTTACCTAGTCACGTTTCTTCCCGGTTACCCTAGGTGTGCTTTATTTAGGTGTGTACTCACCTAATTGTGCTTGCAGGGATTGTTTGTCCTCCCTCCTTCAAACACTACAGCCGTTGCCCAGGAGTGACCATATAGGGTGGCCAGTTATGGTGGCCAGTCATCGTGGCCAGTCATCGTGGCCAGTTATGGTGGCCAGTCATCATCTAGCTACAAGGACAGACCACCTGCAGGCCTGGGATAGACTGTCATATTCTAGAGGACGCGCTTCGCCCTCTTTATCCTGTCATAGAACATGGTAGGTCTAACCGAAGGGTGTTTGGGGGGCCCTTGACCAGGCCTCCAGTTAGATCAGGGGCTGATCAACCAGGCTGTTATTAGGTGTCTATATTTTAGGCCTCTTTCCTACAGATCACAGGTATGCGCTTTTTAATTTTTTTAAGATGATAGGGAACGGCTTATCTATCAGACTACAGGTCATGGATAGGCTTTCTTTTTCTCTCTGGAAGCCAGGCGCTGGCCAGGGATAGAAGCCAGGCGCTGGCCAGGGATAGAAGCCAGGCGCTGGCCAGGGATAGAAGCCAGGCGCTGGCCAGGGATAGAAGCCAGGCGCTGGCCAGGGACAGAAGCCAGGCGCTGGCCAAGGATAGCAGCCAGGCGCTGGCCAGGGATAGCAGCCAGGCGCTGGCCAGGGATAGAAGTCAGGCGCTGGCCAGGGATAGAAGCCAAGTGCTGGCCAGGGATAGAAGCCAGGCGCTGGCCAGGGATAGAAGCCAGGCGCTGGCCAGGGATAGAAGTCAGGCGCTGGCCAGGGATAGAAGCCAGGCGCTGGCCAGGGATAGAAGCCAGGCACTGGCCAGGGATAGAAGCCAGGCGCGGGCCAGGGATAGAAGCCAGGCACTGGCCAGGGATAGCAGCCAGGCGCTGGCCAGGGATAGAAGCCAGGCGCTGGCCAGGGATAGAAGCCAAGTGCTGGCCAGGGATAGAAGCCAGGCGCTGGCCAGGGATAGAAGCCAGGCGCTGGCCAGGGATAGAAGTCAGGTGCTGGCCAGGGATAGAAGCCAGGCGCTGGCCAGGGATAGAAGCCAGGCACTGGCCAGGGATAGAAGCCAGGCGCTGGACAGGGATAGAAGCCAGGCACTGGCCAGGGATAGAAGCCAGGCGCTGGCCAGGTATAGAAGCCAGGCGCTGGCCAGGGATAGAAGCCAGGCGCTGGCCAGGGATAGAAGCCAGGCGCTGGCCAGGGATAGAAGCCAGGCGCTGGCTAGGGATAGAAGCCAGGCACTGGCCAGGGATAGAAGCCAAGTGCTGGCCAGGGATAGAAGCCAGGCGCTGGCCAGGGATAGAAGCCAAGTGCTGGCCAGGGATAGAAGCCAGGCGCTGACCAGGAATAGAAGCCAGGCGCTGGCCAGGGATAGAAGCCAGGCGCTGGCCAGGGATAGAAGCCAGGCGCTGGCCAGCGATAGAAGCCAGGCGCTGGCCAGGGATAGAAGCCAGGCGCTGGCCAGGGATAGGCTAATCCTCCAGACACTTGTCGTTTTTAGAGACCTCTGTAAGAGCCGCTGTGTATATGGCACTACTAATTTTTTCGACACCTTAAAATAGATGGATCAAGATTAACAGAAAACAATTTATTTTGTCCAGCCTGGTATTAAAATTATTATTTTTTTGATTTGTAAAAATTATTATTATTTTTTTAAAGATCTTTCAGAGTCGTTAGTATTAAATTCGATTTAATTTAATTTTCTCTAAATAATAATAACGATAAATATTATTATTATTATTATTATTGTTATGATTATTACTGTTATTAGTATTATTAGTGAGGGATTTGTGTATGTGAGGGGGTGTAGGCGGAGGTGTGGAGGTTGAAGGAAGGGGGATGAGATGTGTTGGGGTAGGGGATGGGAGGGGATGGGAGGGGCTGGATCGGAATGATGGTCTCTGGTGTGATGATATGCACAAATTATAATGTAGTCACCTAGCCTTAATACCATAATCTGTAAGGTTTAATGTTAAGAATTAATCTAAGTCTGCCCGAAATGCCTAGCCATGCTAGGTGTCCTAGTGGCCCCCTCTGTAATTAGTATTTTATAACATGTAAACCACACAATCTCTAAATCCTATAAACCCCGCATTGTAACCCTTATAGAGAATAAACTTGAATGTTTTTGTTTTTTTTGTTTGTTCGGTCATAGGTGGGAATGATACACAGGGGTGGGCGAGAAATTTGGGCACAGTAGTTCTTCCCTTGAAGGAAATCCAGCCCATAACATGGAGTGGACCACCACTGATGTGTAAACAGCGGCTGTGCTCGCCGGGTTGAGAATGCGGTGTCCACGGATAGATTTCCAGCATTTTATTAACGGTATGGTGAGTCTGTTTTGCGGAGTTTTTGGCAGTTGGGGGTCACGTCAGTCCACTTCCTGCCATAATGTCCTAAGTATCGTGATTTTCGAAGGGGGGGGGGTCAGTGGGAGTCCACTGGGACGAGAATCTTGGCAAATAACTTCGCTGTTAGACTTTCTGCGCCGTAGCAAAGTCTCACTTAATTGTGGTTGCAAGGGTCGTGTTTTAACTCCTGGCCCCTCGTCTCTTCTGGCCGCTACTGGTTTCACACCTGGCTGCGTGAGCCCTATCATACCTGTTCTTAAAGCAATGTATTAGAAAATTGCACATCCTGATTTATTTCCAAAGATTCTTGTGACTCGCCTGTGATTTTAACTCCCAGCTGTGCCCTTGTGTACCTGAGACCCGCCTCACAAATACTCTCCCTGTCCACCCTATCAATTCCTCATTATTTTGTACGTCGTAGTTTCGACCAGCTTCAGGAAACACTTGATCTCTTTCTAGACAAGCTTACCTATGTACGTCGTAGACAGATTTCATCTGGTCAGAATTAGCTCCTCTAGCGTCCCCCTCATAATTCATAGACCTCAGCTCAGGGACTAGTTTTTTGACAAATCTTTACACTTTTTTCCCAGCTTATTTACATGCTTTTCCAGATGTGGGTTCCGTACTGGTGCTGCATACTCCAAGCAAATAAAAGTGGACCGGAGACAGTCTCCTGGTCGTGCCGTGCAGAGTTCTCATCTCGTTTGTTACTGTTCCTTGCCAAGTAATAGTGATGAGCCTTGTCAGCGTTCTCATCACAGGAGAGCGTAACCCATATACACACTCATGGGTTCTGGAGTATACCTGGAGAGGGTTTTGGGGGGTCAACACCCCCGCGGCTCGGTCTGAGACCAGGCCTCGTGGTGGATCAGTGTGGCATGCAAAGAGTACGTAACCTTTATTCGGCGCATGTACACACCCTCATTTACAGGCTATCTCCCCGAACCAGCGAACCACGTGACTGAGAGTTGACGATGGGGCCCCGTCGTTCAACTAGTGACCAGGTTCCAGCCAATAAGATGGTTTTGGCAATCGCAGAGGTTATGTGGGTACCACTCACCTGTCTGCCCTTGTCATTCCCATTCTAGAGCTGGTTGAAGCACGGTCTGCTCTCTAGCAGCTTCTATTCTGCCTTGCTTACCGTGGAGTGCACTAATACCTATCACTGTACATAGTGTATATAGTGTACATTCTTCTGTTCTAAATTGGTGAAGGATAATATAAGTTCATAGGTAGTAGGTTGGTAGACAGCAACCACCCAGGGAAGTACTACCGTCCTGCCAGATGACTGTGAAACAAAAACCTGTAACTGTTTTGCATGATGGTAGGATTTGCTGGTTTCTTTTTCTGTCTCATAAACACGCTAGATAACAGGGATATCTTGCTACTCCTACTTACACTTTGGTCACACTTCACAGACACGCACATGCATATATATATATACATACATCTAGGTTTTTCTCCTTTTTCTAAATAGCTCTTGTTCTTTTTTATTTCTTCTATTGTCCATGGGGAAGTGGAAAAGAATCTTTCCTCCGTAAGCCATGCGTGTCGTATGAGGCGACTAAAATGCCGGGAGCAATGGGCTAGTAACCCCTTCTCCTGTATACAATTACTAAAAAAGAGAAGAAGAAAAACTTTATAAAACTGGGTTGCTTAAATGTGCGTGGATGTAGTGCGGATGACAAGAAACAGATGATTGCTGATGTTATGAATGAAAAGAAGTTGGATGTCCTGGCCCTAAGCGAAACAAAGCTGAAGGGGGTAGGAGAGTTTCAGTGGGGGGAAATAAATGGGATTAAATCTGGAGTATCTGAGAGAGTTAGAGCAAAGGAAGGGGTAGCAGTAATGTTAAATGATCAGTTATGGAAGGAGAAAAGAGAATATGAATGTGTAAATTCAAGAATTATGTGGATCAAAGTAAAGGTTGGATGCGAGAAGTGGGTCATAATAAGCGTGTATGCACCTGGAGAAGAGAGGAATGCAGAGGAGAGAGAGAGATTTTGGGAGATGTTAAGTGAATGTATAGGAGCCTTTGAACCAAGTGAGAGAGTAATTGTGGTAGGGGACTTGAATGCTAAAGTAGGAGAAACTTTTAGAGAGGGTGTGGTAGGTAAGTTTGGGGTGCCAGGTGTAAATGATAATGGGAGCCCTTTGATTGAACTTTGTATAGAAAGGGGTTTAGTTATAGGTAATACATATTTTAAGAAAAAGAGGATAAATAAGTATACACGATATGATGTAGGGCGAAATGACAGTAGTTTGTTGGATTATGTATTGGTAGATAAAAGACTGTTGAGTAGACTTCAGGATGTACATGTTTATAGAGGGGCCACAGATATATCAGATCACTTTCTAGTTGTAGCTACACTGAGAGTAAAAGGTAGATGGGATACAAGGAGAATAGAAGCATCAGGGAAGAGAGAGGTGAAGGTTTATAAACTAAAAGAGGAGGCAGTTAGGGTAAGATATAAACAGCTATTGGAGGATAGATGGGCTAATGAGAGCATAGGCAATGGGGTCGAAGAGGTATGGGGTAGGTTTAAAAATGTAGTGTTAGAGTGTTCAGCAGAAGTTTGTGGTTACAGGAAAGTGGGTGCAGGAGGGAAGAGGAGCGATTGGTGGAATGATGATGTAAAGAGAGTAGTAAGGGAGAAAAAGTTAGCATATGAGAAGTTTTTACAAAGTAGAAGTGATGCAAGGAGGGAAGAGTATATGGAGAAAAAGAGAGAAGTTAAGAGAGTGGTGAAGCAATGTAAAAAGAGAGCAAATGAGAGAGTGGGTGAGATGTTATCAACAAATTTTGTTGAAAATAAGAAAAAGTTTTGGAGTGAGATTAACAAGTTAAGAAAGCCTAGAGAACAAATGGATTTGTCAGTTAAAAATAGGAGAGGAGAGTTATTAAATGGAGAGTTAGAGGTATTGGGAAGATGGAGGGAATATTTTGAGGAATTGTTAAATGTTGATGAAGATAGGGAAGCTGTGATTTCGTGTATAGGGCAAGGAGGAATAACATCTTGTAGGAGTGAGGAAGAGCCAGTTGTGAGTGTGGGGGAAGTTCTTGAGGCAGTAGGTAAAATGAAAGGGGGTAAGGCAGCCGGGATTGATGGGATAAAGATAGAAATGTTAAAAGCAGGTGGGGATATAGTTTTGGAGTGGTTGGTGCAATTATTTAATAAATGTATGGAAGAGGGTAAGGTACCTAGGGATTGGCAGAGAGCATGCATAGTTCCTTTGTATAAAGGCAAAGGGGATAAAAGAGAGTGCAAAAATTATAGGGGGATAAGTCTGTTGAGTGTACCTGGTAAAGTGTATGGTAGAGTTATAATTGAAAGAATTAAGAGTAAGACGGAGAATAGGATAGCAGATGAACAAGGAGGCTTTAGGAAAGGTAGGGGGTGTGTGGACCAGGTGTTTACAGTGAAACATATAAGTGAACAGTATTTAGATAAGGCTAAAGAGGTCTTTGTGGCATTTATGGATTTGGAAAAGGCGTATGACAGGGTGGATAGGGGGGCAATGTGGCAGATGTTGCAAGTGTATGGTGTAGGAGGTAGGTTACTGAAAGCAGTGAAGAGTTTTTACGAGGATAGTGAGGCTCAAGTTAGAGTATGTAGGAAAGAGGGAAATTTTTTCCCAGTAAAAGTAGGCCTTAGACAGGGATGTGTGATGTCACCGTGGTTGTTTAATATATTTATAGATGGGGTTGTAAGAGAAGTAAATGCGAGGGTCTTGGCAAGAGGCGTGGAGTTAAAAGATAAAGAATCACACACAAAGTGGGAGTTGTCACAGCTGCTCTTTGCTGATGACACTGTGCTCTTGGGAGATTCTGAAGAGAAGTTGCAGAGATTGGTGGATGAATTTGGTAGGGTGTGCAAAAGAAGAAAATTAAAGGTGAATACAGGAAAGAGTAAGGTTATGAGGATAACAAAAAGATTAGGTGATGAAAGATTGGATATCAGATTGGAGGGAGAGAGTATGGAGGAGGTGAACGTATTCAGATATTTGGGAGTGGACGTGTCAGCGGATGGGTCTATGAAAGATGAGGTGAATCATAGAATTGATGAGGGAAAAAGAGTGAGTGGTGCACTTAGGAGTCTGTGGAGACAAAGAACTTTGTCCTTGGAGGCAAAGAGGGGAAGGTATGAGAGTATAGTTTTACCAACGCTCTTGTATGGGTGTGAAGCGTGGGTGATGAATGTTGCAGCGAGGAGAAGGCTGGAGGCAGTGGAGATGTCATGTCTGAGGGCAATGTGTGGTGTGAATATAATGCAGAGAATTCGTAGTTTGGAAGTTAGGAGGAGGTGCGGGATTACCAAAACTGTTGTCCAGAGGGCTGAGGAAGGGTTGTTGAGGTGGTTCGGACATGTAGAGAGAATGGAGCGAAACAGAATGACTTCAAGAGTGTATCAGTCTGTAGTGGAAGGAAGGCGGGGTAGGGGTCGGCCTAGAAAGGGTTGGAGGGAGGGGGTAAAGGAGGTTTTGTGTGCGAGGGGCTTGGACTTCCAGCAGGCATGCGTGAGCGTGTTTGATAGGAGTGAATGGAGACAAATGGTTTTTAATACTTGACGTGCTGTTGGAGTGTGAGCAAAGTAACATTTATGAAGGGATTCAGGGAAACCGGCAGGCCGGACTTGAGTCCTGGAGATGGGAAGTACAGTGCCTGCACTCTGAAGGAGGGGTGTTAATGTTGCAGTTTAAAAACTGTAGTGTAAAGCACCCTTCTGGCAAGACAGTGATGGAGTGAATGATGGTGAAAGTTTTTCTTTTTCGGGCCACCCTGCCTTGGTGGGAATCGGCCGGTGTGATAATAAAAAAAAAATAATATAAGTCAAAAGTTTTTCTGCTGTGTTTACTTTGCTCCCTTTACACCCAGGATAACAGGCCATTTGGACTCCTGGGTTGTAATAATCAGGGTCTGATCAACCAGGCTGTTACTGCTGGCCTCACGCAAACTGACGTACGAACTACAGCCCGGTTGGTCAGGTAATGACTTTAGGTGCCTCTCCAGTGCCTTCTCGAAGACAGCCAGGGGTCTATTGGTAATCCCCCTTGTGTATGTTGGGAGGCAGTTGAACAGTCTTGGGCCCCGGACACTTATTGTGTTGTCTCTCACTGTACTCATGGCGCCCCTGCTTTTCATTGGGGGAAAATTGCATCTCCTGCCGAGTCTTTTGCTTTCATGGGGAGTGATTTTCGTGTGCAGGTTTGGTACTAATCCCTCTAGGATTTTCCAAGTGTATATTATCATGTATCTCTCTCGCCTGTGTTCCACGGAATACAAATCAAGGGACTTCAACCATTCCCAGTAATTTAGGTGCCTTATTGTACTTATGTGTGCCGTGAAAGTTCTTTGTGCACTCTCCAGGTCTGCAATGTCGCCAGCCTTGAAGGGGGCCGTTAATGTACAGCAGTATTCCAGCCTAGAGAGCACAAGCGATTTGAAGAGAATCATCATGGGCTTGGCATCCCTAGTTTTGAAGGTTCTCATTATCCATCCTATCATTTTCCTAGCGGATGAAGTAGATACATTGTTGTGGTCTTTGAAGGCGAGATCGTCTGACATTATTACTCCCAGGTCCTTCACGTTACTTTTTCGCTCTATTGTATGGTTAGAATTTGTGGTATACCCTGACACATTTATAATTTCTTCAAGTTTTCCATATCTGAGTAGTTGAAATTTCTCCTCGTTGAACTTCATATTGTTTTGAGTGGCCCATTTGAAGATTTGGTTGATGTCCGCTTGGAATCTTGCGGTGTCTGCGATGGAGGTCACTGGCATGGCAATTCGGGTGACATCCGTAAAGGAAGACACGGTGCTATGGCTTACATCTATGTCTATGTCAGATATGAGGATGAGGAATAGAATGGGAGCGAGTACTGTGCCTTGTGGAACAGAGCTTTTCACCGTAGCTGCCTCAGACTTTACTCTTTTTACTATTACTCTTTGTGTTCTGTTTGTCAGGAAGTTCTAGATCCATCTACCAACTTTTCCTGTTATTCTTTTACCGCGCATTTTGTGCGCTATTACACCATGGTTACACATGTCAAAGGCCTTTGCAAAGTCTGTGTACACTGCATCTGTATTGTGTTTATCCTGTACAGCATCCAGGACCTTGTCATGGTGGTCCAGTAGCTGGGACAGCTAAGAGCGGCCTGCTCTTAACCCGTGTTGCCCTGGGTTGTGTAAGATGGGTATCTAGGTGGCTTGCGATCTTTTTTCTTAAAACCCTTTCGAAGACTTTTATGATATGGGATGTTAGTGCTATCGGTCTGTAGTTCTTTACTGCCACCTTTGTGGAGTGGGGCTATTCTGTTGTTTATAGTGAGTGTGGGATGACCCCTGTGTCCGTGCTCCTCCATATAATGCTGAAGGCATGTGACAGGGGCTTCTTGCAGCTCTTGATGAACACGGAGTTCCATGAGTCTGGGCCTGGGGCAGAGTGCATGGGCATGTCATTTATTGTCTTTTCAAAGTCCTGTGGTATTAGGATAATATCCGAGTGATAGGAAATGTTTTTGAGGTTGGTTTCTACGTCTGGTGTTGGCCTTGTTATCAACAGGTTTTGCTCTAGTGCAATGAGGTGCAAAGGCACCCTGTCGAGCTTTAATTCACTTGTAAATATCGTTCACGTGTCCTCTCTTTACGCCCGCCTCTGATGTACATATGACTGGAGCCGAACTTTTCTACTCTCGCATTCTATTGACTACCTGTTAAACTGTTGCTGTTGGTAGTGTGTAAGGGACAGTGGTAGCGGTCGTGGCCAGCGAGAGTGATGGTGGTGGTGGAGAGCAGTAGATGAGGGAGGGGGTGCTAGCCACTAGCCGCGCCCTGCACATCAGGTTCTGGGCGTGCAGGGGCGTGGGTGTACCTGGTCAACCGTTAATACTGCCAGAATATATGGAGACAAGATTTTTTTTTTTTTGTAAATAAAATTGTGTATGTCAGCAACGTGCTGTTATCCTACTCTATATACGTTTAACTTTCAACGTTTATTACTCACGGTGTGAAAATGGGTTGGTGTTTGCCAGTCACAGAGTGGGAACGTAGGCTAGTTTTGTTTCTCAGTCATGCGCCATAATACAAAAAGGGTTAAATCTATGAGGTAATAAACTATGTCAGTCTGAGCTGGGAAACTTCAGGAGCAGAATGAAGGTTCAGTAGGACAATGAAGGTTCAGTAGGACAATGAGGGTTCAGTAGGACAATGAAGGTTCAGTAGGACAATGAAGGTTCAGTAGGACAATGAGGGTTCAGTAGGACAATGAGGGTTCAGTAGGACAATGAGGGTTCAGTAGGACAATGAAGGTTCAGTAGGACAATGAAGGTTCAGTAGGACAATGAGGGTTCAGTAGGACAATGAGGGTTCAGTAGGACAATGAGGGTTCAGTAGGACAATGAAGGTTCAGTAGGACAATGAAGGTTCAGTAGGACAATGAAGGTTCAGTAGGACAATGAAGGTTCAGTAGAACAATGAGGGTTCAGTAGGACAATGAAGGTTCAGTAGGACAATGAGGGTTCAGTAGGACAATGAAGGTTCAGTACGACAATGAAGGTTCAGTACGACAATGAAGGTTCAGTAGGACAATGAAGGTTCAGTAGGACAATGAAGGTTCAGTAGGACAATGAAGGTTCAGTAGGACAATGAAGGTTCAGTAGGACAATGAGGGTTCAGTAGGACAATGAAGGTTTAGTAGGACAATGAGGGTTCAGTAGGACAATGAAGGTCTAGTAGGACAATGAAGGTTTAGTAGGACAATGAGGGTTCAGTAGGACAATGAAGGTTTAGTAGGACAATGAGGGTTCAGTAGGACAATGAAGGTTTAGTAGGACAATGAAGGTTTAGTAGGACAATGAAGGTTCAGTAGGACAATGAAGGTTCAGTAGGACAATGAAGGTTCAGTAGGACAATGAAGGTTCAGTAGGACAATGAGGGTTCAGTAGGACAATGAAGGTTCAGTAGGACAATGAGGGTTCAGTAGGACAATGAAGGTTCAGTAGGACAATGAAGGTTCAGTAGGACAATGAAGGTTCAGTAGGACAATGAAGGTTCAGTAGGACAATGAAGGTTCAGTAGGACAATGAAGGTTCAGTAGGACAATGAGGGTTCAGTAGGACAATGAATGTTTAGTAGGACAATGAGGGTTCAGTAGGACAATGAAGGTCTAGTAGGACAATGAAGGTCTAGTAGGACAATGAAGGTTTAGTAGGACAATGAGGGTTCAGTAGGACAACGAAGGTTCAGTAGGACAATGAAGGTTTAGTAGGACAATGAAGGTTTAGTAGGACAATGAAGGTTTAGTAGGACAATGAAGGTTTAGTAGGACAATGAAGGTTCAGTAGGACAATGAAGGTTTAGTAGGACAATGAAGGTTTAGTAGGACAATGAAGGTTCAGTAGGACAATGAAGGTTCAGTAGGACAATGAAGGTTTAGTAGGACAATGAAGGTTTAGTAGGACAATGAAGGTTTAGTAGGACAATGAAGGTTCAGTAGGACAATGAGGGTTCAGTAGGACAATGAAGGTTCAGTAGGACAATGAGGGTTCAGTAGGACAATGAAGGTTCAGTAGGACAATGAAGGTTTAGTAGGACAATGAAGGTTCAGTAGGACAATGAAGGTTTAGTAGGACAATGAGGGTTCAGTAGGACAATGAAGGTTTAGTAGGACAATGAGGGTTCAGTAGGACAATGAGGGTTTAGTAGGACAATGAAGGTTTAGTAGGACAATGAGGGTTCAGTAGGACAATGAGGGTTTAGTAGGACAATGAAGGTTCAGTAGGACAATGAAGGTTTAGTAGGACAATGAGGGTTCAGTAGGACAATGAGGGTTCAGTAGGACAATGAAGGTTTAGTAGGACAATGAGGGTTCAGTAGGACAATGAGAGTTCAGTAGGACAATGAAGGTTTAGTAGGACAATGAGGGTTCAGTAGGACAATGAGGGTTCAGTAGGACAATGAAGGTTTAGTAGGACAATGAGGGTTCAGTAGGACAATGAAGGTTTAGTAGGACAATGAAGGTCTAGTAGGACAATGAGGGTTCAGTAGGACAATGAAGGTTTAGTAGGACAATGAAGGTTTAGTAGGACAATGAGGGTTCAGTAGGACAATGAGGGTTCAGTAGGACAATGAAGGTTTAGTAGGACAATGAGGGTTCAGTAGGACAATGAGGGTTCAGTAGGACAATGAAGGTTTAGTAGGACAATGAGGGTTCAGTAGGACAATGAGGGTTCAGTAGGACAATGAAGGTTTAGTAGGACAATGAGGGTTCAGTAGGACAATGAAGGTTTAGTAGGACAATGAAGGTCTAGTAGGAAAGTGAAGGTTTAGTAGGACAATGAGGGTTCAGTAGGACAATGAAGGTTTAGTAGGACAATGAAGGTTTAGTAGGACAATGAAGGTTCAGTAGGACAATGAAGGTTTAGTAGGACAATGAGGGTTCAGTAGGACAATGGGGGTTCAGTAGGACAATGAGGGTTCAGTAGGACAATGAAGGTTCAGTAGGACAATGAAGGTTCAGTAGGACAATGAGGGTTCAGTAGGACAATGAAGGTTCAGTAGGACAATGAAGGTTCAGTAGGACAATGAGGGTTCAGTAGGACAATGAGGGTTCAGTAGGACAATGAGGGTTCAGTAGGACAATGAAGGTTCAGTAGGACAATGAAGGTTCAGTAGGACAATGAAGGTTCAGTAGGACAATTAGGGTTCAGTAGGACAATGAGGGTTCAGTAGGACAATGAAGGTTCAGTAGGACAATGAGGGTTCAGTAGGACAATGAAGGTTCAGTAGGACAATGAAGGTTCAGTAGGACAATGAAGGTTCAGTAGGACAATGAGGGTTCAGCAGAATAATAAGGGTTCAGTAGGACAATGAAGGTTCAGTAGGACAATGAGGGTTCAGTAGGACAATGAAGGTTCAGTAGGACAATGAAGGTTCAGTAGGACAATGAAGGTTCAGTAGGACAATGAGGGTTCAGTAGGACAATGAAGGTTCAGTAGGACAATGAAGGTTCAGTAGGACAATGAAGGTTCAGTAGGACAATGAGGGTTCAGTAGGACAATAAAGGCTCAGTAGGACAATGAAGGTTCAGTAGGACAATGAAGGTTCAGTAGGACAATGAGGGTTCAGTAGGACAATGAGGGTTCAGTAGGACAATGAAGGTTCAGTAGGACAATGAAGGTTCAGTAGGACAATGAAGGTTCAGTAGGACAATGAGGGTTCAGTAGGACAATGAAGGTTCAGTAGGACACAATGAAGGTTCAGTAGGACAATGAGGGTTCAGTAGGACAATGAGGGTTCAGTAGGACAATGAAGGTTCAGTAGGACAATGAGGGTTCAGTAGGACAATGAAGGTTCAGTAGGACAATGAAGGTTCAGTAGGACAATGAGGGTTCAGTAGGACAATGAGGGTTCAGTAGGACAATGAGGGTTCAGTAGGACAATGAAGGTTCAGTAGGACAATGAAGGTTCAGTAGGACAATGAAGGTTCAGTAGGACAATGAGGGTTCAGTAGGACAATGAGGGTTCAGTAGGACAATGAAGGTTCAGTAGGACAATGAGGGTTCAGTAGGACAATGAAGGTTCAGTAGGACAATGAAGGTTCAGTAGGACAATGAAGGTTCAGTAGGACAATGAGGGTTCAGCAGAATAATAAGGGTTCAGTAGGACAATGAAGGTTCAGTAGGACAATGAGGGTTCAGTAGGACAATGAAGGTTCAGTAGGACAATGAAGGTTCAGTAGGACAATGAAGGTTTAGTAGGACAATGAGGGTTCAGTAGGACAATGAAGGTTCAGTAGGACAATGAAGGTTCAGTAGGACAATGAAGGTTCAGTAGGACAATGAGGGTTCAGTAGGACAATAAAGGCTCAGTAGGACAATGAAGGTTCAGTAGGACAATGAAGGTTCAGTAGGACAATGAGGGTTCAGTAGGACAATGAGGGTTCAGTAGGACAATGAAGGTTCAGTAGGACAATGAAGGTTCAGTAGGACAATGAAGGTTCAGTAGGACAATGAGGGTTCAGTAGGACAATGAAGGTTCAGTAGGACAAAATGAAGGTTCAGTAGGACAATGAGGGTTCAGTAGGACAATGAAGGTTCAGTAGGACAATGAAGGTTCAGTAGGACAATGAGGGTTCAGTAGGACAATGAAGGTTCAGTAGGACAATGAAGGTTCAGTAGGACAATGAGGGTTCAGTAGGACAATGAAGGTTCATTAGGACAATGAAGGTTCAGTAGGACAATGAAGGTTCAGTAGGACAATGAAGGTCCAGTAGGACAATGAGGGTTCAGTAGGACAATGAAGGTTCAGTAGGACAATGAAGGTTCAGTAGAACAATGAAGGTTCAGTAGGACAATGAGGGTTCAGTAGGACAATAAAGGTTCAGTAGGACAATGAAGGTTCAGTAGGACAATGAAGGTTCAGTAGGACAATGAGGGTTCAGTAGGACAATGAGGGTTCAGTAGGACAATGAAGGTTCAGTAGGACAATGAAGGTTCAGTAGGACAATGAAGGTTCAGTAGGACAATGAGGGTTCAGTAGGACAATGAAGGTTCAGTAGGACAATGAAGGTTCAGTAGGACAATGAAGGTTCAGTAGGACAATGAAGGTTCAGTAGGACAATGAAGGTTCAGTAGGACAATGGAGGTTCAGTAGGACAATGAAGGTTCAGTAGGACAATGAAGGTTCAGTAGGACAATGAGGGTTCAGTAGGACAATGAAAGTTCAATAGGACAATGAAGGTTCAGTAGGACAATGAAGGTTCAGTAGGACAATGAGGGTTCAGTAGGACAATGAGGGTTCAGTAGAACAATGAAGGTTCAGTAGGACAATGAAGGTTCAGTAGGACAATGAAGGTTTAGTAGGACAATGAGGGTTCAGTAGGACAATGAGGGTTCAGTAGGACAATGAAGGTTCAGTAGGACAATGAAGGTTCAGTAGGACAATGAAGGTTCATTAGGACAATGAGGGTTCAGTAGGACAATGAAGGTTCAGTAGGACAATGAGGGTTCAGTAGGACAATGAAGGTTCAGTAGGACAATGAAGGTTCAGTAGGACAATGAAGGTTCAGTAGGACAATGAAGGTTCAGTAGGACAATGAGGGTTCAGTAGGACAATGAGGGTTCAGTAGGACAATGAAGGTTCAGTAGGACAATGAAGGTTCAGTAGGACAATGAAGGTTCAGTAGGACAATGAGGGTTCAGTAGGACAATGAAGGTTCAGTAGGACAATGAAGGTTCAGTATGACAATGAGGGTTCAGTAGGACAATGAAGGTTCAGTAGGACAATGAAGGTTCAGTAGGACAATGAAGGTTCAGTAGGACAATGAAGGTTCAGTAGGACAATGAGGGTTCAGTAGGACAATGAGGGTTCAGTAGGACAATGAAGGTTCAGTAGGACAATGAAGGTTCAGTAGGACAATGAGGGTTCAGTAGGACAATGAGGGTTCAGTAGGACAATGAAGGTTCAGTAGGACAATGAGGGTTCAGTAGGACAATGAAGGTTCAGTAGGACAATGAAGGTTCAGTAGGACAATGAGGGTTCAGTAGGACAATGAGGGTTCAGTAGGACAATGAAATTTCAGTAGGACAATGAAGGTTCAGTATGACAATGAGGGTTCAGTAGGACAATGAAGTTTCCGTAGGACAATGAAGGTTTTGTAGGACAATGAAGGTTCAGTAGGACAATGAAGGTTCAGTAGGACAATGAAGGTTCAGTAGGACAATGAGGGTTCAGTAGGACAATGAGGGTTCAGTAGGACAATGAAGGTTCAGTAGGTCAATGAAGGTTCAGTAGGACAATGAGGGTTCAGTAGGACAATGAGGGTTCAGTAGAACAATGAAGGTTCAGTAGGACAATGAAGGTTCAGTAGGACAATGAAGGTTCAGTAGGACAATGAGGGTTCAGTAGGACAATGAGGGTTCAGTAGGACAATGAAGGTTCAGTAGGACAATGAAGGTTCAGTAGGACAATGAGGGTTCAGTAGGACAATGAAGGTTTAGTAGGACAATGAAGGTTTAGTAGGACAATGAAGGTTCAGTAGGACAATGAAGGTTCAGTAGGACAATGAAGGTTCAGTAGGACAATGAAGGTTCAGTAGGACAATGAGGGTTCAGTAGGACAATGAAGGTTCAGTAGGACAATGAGGGTTCAGTAGGACAATGAAGGTTCAGTAGGACAATGAAGGTTCAGTAGGACAATGAAGGTTCAGTAGGACAATGAAGGTTCAGTAGGACAATGAAGGTTCAGTAGGACAATGAAGGTTCAGTAGGACAATGAGGGTTCAGTAGAACAATGAATGTTTAGTAGGACAATGAGGGTTCAGTAGGACAATGAAGGTCTAGTAGGACAATGAAGGTCTAGTAGGACAATGAAGGTTTAGTAGGACAATGAGGGTTCAGTAGGACAACGAAGGTTCAGTAGGACAATGAAGGTTTAGTAGGACAATGAAGGTTTAGTAGGACAATGAAGGTTTAGTAGGACAATGAAGGTTTAGTAGGACAATGAAGGTTCAGTAGGACAATGAAGGTTTAGTAGGACAATGAAGGTTTAGTAGGACAATGAAGGTTCAGTAGGACAATGAAGGTTCAGTAGGACAATGAAGGTTTAGTAGGACAATGAAGGTTTAGTAGGACAATGAAGGTTTAGTAGGACAATGAAGGTTCAGTAGGACAATGAGGGTTCAGTAGGACAATGAAGGTTCAGTAGGACAATGAGGGTTCAGTAGGACAATGAAGGTTCAGTAGGACAATGAAGGTTTAGTAGGACAATGAAGGTTCAGTAGGACAATGAAGGTTTAGTAGGACAATGAGGGTTCAGTAGGACAATGAAGGTTTAGTAGGACAATGAGGGTTCAGTAGGACAATGAGGGTTTAGTAGGACAATGAAGGTTTAGTAGGACAATGAGGGTTCAGTAGGACAATGAGGGTTTAGTAGGACAATGAAGGTTCAGTAGGACAATGAAGGTTTAGTAGGACAATGAGGGTTCAGTAGGACAATGAGGGTTCAGTAGGACAATGAAGGTTGAGTAGGACAATGAGGGTTCAGTAGGACAATGAGAGTTCAGTAGGACAATGAAGGTTTAGTAGGACAATGAGGGTTCAGTAGGACAATGAGGGTTCAGTAGGACAATGAAGGTTTAGTAGGACAATGAGGGTTCAGTAGGACAATGAAGGTTTAGTAGGACAATGAAGGTCTAGTAGGACAATGAGGGTTCAGTAGGACAATGAAGGTTTAGTAGGACAATGAAGGTTTAGTAGGACAATGAGGGTTCAGTAGGACAATGAGGGTTCAGTAGGACAATGAAGGTTTAGTAGGACAATGAGGGTTCAGTAGGACAATGAGGGTTCAGTAGGACAATGAAGGTTTAGTAGGACAATGAGGGTTCAGTAGGACAATGAGGGTTCAGTAGGACAATGAAGGTTTAGTAGGACAATGAGGGTTCAGTAGGACAATGAAGGTTTAGTAGGACAATGAAGGTCTAGTAGGAAAGTGAAGGTTTAGTAGGACAATGAGGGTTCAGTAGGACAATGAAGGTTTAGTAGGACAATGAAGGTTTAGTAGGACAATGAAGGTTCAGTAGGACAATGAAGGTTTAGTAGGACAATGAGGGTTCAGTAGGACAATGGGGGTTCAGTAGGACAATGAGGGTTCAGTAGGACAATGAAGGTTCAGTAGGACAATGAAGGTTCAGTAGGACAATGAGGGTTCATTAGGACAATGAAGGTTCAGTAGGACAATGAAGGTTCAGTAGGACAATGAGGGTTCAGTAGGACAATGAGGGTTCAGTAGGACAATGAGGGTTCAGTAGGACAATGAAGGTTCAGTAGGACAATGAAGGTTCAGTAGGACAATGAAGGTTCAGTAGGACAATTAGGGTTCAGTAGGACAATGAGGGTTCAGTAGGACAATGAAGGTTCAGTAGGACAATGAGGGTTCAGTAGGACAATGAAGGTTCAGTAGGACAATGAAGGTTCAGTAGGACAATGAAGGTTCAGTAGGACAATGAGGGTTCAGCAGAATAATAAGGGTTCAGTAGGACAATGAAGGTTCAGTAGGACAATGAGGGTTCAGTAGGACAATGAAGGTTCAGTAGGACAATGAAGGTTCAGTAGGACAATGAAGGTTCAGTAGGACAATGAGGGTTCAGTAGGACAATGAAGGTTCAGTAGGACAATGAAGGTTCAGTAGGACAATGAAGGTTCAGTAGGACAATGAGGGTTCAGTAGGACAATAAAGGCTCAGTAGGACAATGAAGGTTCAGTAGGACAATGAAGGTTCAGTAGGACAATGAGGGTTCAGTAGGACAATGAGGGTTCAGTAGGACAATGAAGGTTCAGTAGGACAATGAAGGTTCAGTAGGACAATGAAGGTTCAGTAGGACAATGAGGGTTCAGTAGGACAATGAAGGTTCAGTAGGACACAATGAAGGTTCAGTAGGACAATGAGGGTTCAGTAGGACAATGAGGGTTCAGTAGGACAATGAAGGTTCAGTAGGACAATGAGGGTTCAGTAGGACAATGAAGGTTCAGTAGGACAATGAAGGTTCAGTAGGACAATGAGGGTTCAGTAGGACAATGAGGGTTCAGTAGGACAATGAGGGTTCAGTAGGACAATGAAGGTTCAGTAGGACAATGAAGGTTCAGTAGGACAATGAAGGTTCAGTAGGACAATGAGGGTTCAGTAGGACAATGAGGGTTCAGTAGGACAATGAAGGTTCAGTAGGACAATGAGGGTTCAGTAGGACAATGAAGGTTCAGTAGGACAATGAAGGTTCAGTAGGACAATGAAGGTTCAGTAGGACAATGAGGGTTCAGCAGAATAATAAGGGTTCAGTAGGACAATGAAGGTTCAGTAGGACAATGAGGGTTCAGTAGGACAATGAAGGTTCAGTAGGACAATGAAGGTTCAGTAGGACAATGAAGGTTTAGTAGGACAATGAGGGTTCAGTAGGACAATGAAGGTTCAGTAGGACAATGAAGGTTCAGTAGGACAATGAAGGTTCAGTAGGACAATGAGGGTTCAGTAGGACAATAAAGGCTCAGTAGGACAATGAAGGTTCAGTAGGACAATGAAGGTTCAGTAGGACAATGAGGGTTCAGTAGGACAATGAGGGTTCAGTAGGACAATGAAGGTTCAGTAGGACAATGAAGGTTCAGTAGGACAATGAAGGTTCAGTAGGACAATGAGGGTTCAGTAGGACAATGAAGGTTCAGTAGGACAAAATGAAGGTTCAGTAGGACAATGAGGGTTCAGTAGGACAATGAAGGTTCAGTAGGACAATGAAGGTTCAGTAGGACAATGAGGGTTCAGTAGGACAATGAAGGTTCAGTAGGACAATGAAGGTTCAGTAGGACAATGAGGGTTCAGTAGGACAATGAAGGTTCATTAGGACAATGAAGGTTCAGTAGGACAATGAAGGTTCAGTAGGACAATGAAGGTCCAGTAGGACAATGAGGGTTCAGTAGGACAATGAAGGTTCAGTAGGACAATGAAGGTTCAGTAGAACAATGAAGGTTCAGTAGGACAATGAGGGTTCAGTAGGACAATAAAGGTTCAGTAGGACAATGAAGGTTCAGTAGGACAATGAAGGTTCAGTAGGACAATGAGGGTTCAGTAGGACAATGAGGGTTCAGTAGGACAATGAAGGTTCAGTAGGACAATGAAGGTTCAGTAGGACAATGAAGGTTCAGTAGGACAATGAGGGTTCAGTAGGACAATGAAGGTTCAGTAGGACAATGAAGGTTCAGTAGGACAATGAAGGTTCAGTAGGACAATGAAGGTTCAGTAGGACAATGAAGGTTCAGTAGGACAATGGAGGTTCAGTAGGACAATGAAGGTTCAGTAGGACAATGAAGGTTCAGTAGGACAATGAGGGTTCAGTAGGACAATGAAAGTTCAATAGGACAATGAAGGTTCAGTAGGACAATGAAGGTTCAGTAGGACAATGAGGGTTCAGTAGGACAATGAGGGTTCAGTAGAACAATGAAGGTTCAGTAGGACAATGAAGGTTCAGTAGGACAATGAAGGTTTAGTAGGACAATGAGGGTTCAGTAGGACAATGAGGGTTCAGTAGGACAATGAAGGTTCAGTAGGACAATGAAGGTTCAGTAGGACAATGAAGGTTCATTAGGACAATGAGGGTTCAGTAGGACAATGAAGGTTCAGTAGGACAATGAGGGTTCAGTAGGACAATGAAGGTTCAGTAGGACAATGAAGGTTCAGTAGGACAATGAAGGTTCAGTAGGACAATGAAGGTTCAGTAGGACAATGAGGGTTCAGTAGGACAATGAGGGTTCAGTAGGACAATGAAGGTTCAGTAGGACAATGAAGGTTCAGTAGGACAATGAAGGTTCAGTAGGACAATGAGGGTTCAGTAGGACAATGAAGGTTCAGTAGGACAATGAAGGTTCAGTATGACAATGAGGGTTCAGTAGGACAATGAAGGTTCAGTAGGACAATGAAGGTTCAGTAGGACAATGAAGGTTCAGTAGGACAATGAAGGTTCAGTAGGACAATGAGGGTTCAGTAGGACAATGAGGGTTCAGTAGGACAATGAAGGTTCAGTAGGACAATGAAGGTTCAGTAGGACAATGAGGGTTCAGTAGGACAATGAGGGTTCAGTAGGACAATGAAGGTTCAGTAGGACAATGAGGGTTCAGTAGGACAATGAAGGTTCAGTAGGACAATGAAGGTTCAGTAGGACAATGAGGGTTCAGTAGGACAATGAGGGTTCAGTAGGACAATGAAATTTCAGTAGGACAATGAAGGTTCAGTATGACAATGAGGGTTCAGTAGGACAATGAAGTTTCCGTAGGACAATGAAGGTTTTGTAGGACAATGAAGGTTCAGTAGGACAATGAAGGTTCAGTAGGACAATGAAGGTTCAGTAGGACAATGAGGGTTCAGTAGGACAATGAGGGTTCAGTAGGACAATGAAGGTTCAGTAGGTCAATGAAGGTTCAGTAGGACAATGAGGGTTCAGTAGGACAATGAGGGTTCAGTAGAACAATGAAGGTTCAGTAGGACAATGAAGGTTCAGTAGGACAATGAAGGTTCAGTAGGACAATGAGGGTTCAGTAGGACAATGAGGGTTCAGTAGGACAATGAAGGTTCAGTAGGACAATGAAGGTTCAGTAGGACAATGAGGGTTCAGTAGGACAATGAAGGTTCAGTAGGACAATGAAGGTTCAGTAGGACAATGAGGGTTCAGTAGGACAATGAAGGTTCAGTAGGACAATGAAGGTTCAGTAGGACAATGAAGGTTCAGTAGGACAATGAGGGTTCAGTAGGACAATGAAGGTTCAGTAGGACAATGAAGGTTCAGTATGACAATGAGGGTTCAGTAGGACAATGAAGGTTCAGTAGGACAATGAAGGTTCAGTAGGACAATGAGGGTTCAGTAGGACAATGAGGGTTCAGTAGGACAATGAGGGTTCAGTAGGACAATGAGGGTTCAGTAGGACAATAAGGGTTCAGTAGGACAATGAGGGTTTAGTAGGACAATGAGGGCTCAGTAGGACAATGAGGGTTCAGTAGGACAATGAGGTTCAGTAGGACAATGAGGGTTCAGTAGGACAATGAAGGTTCAGTAGGATAATGAGGGTTCAGTAGGACAATGAGGGTTCAGTAGGACAATGAGGGTTCAGTAGGACAATGAGGGTTCAGTAGGACAATGAAGGTTCAGTAGGACAATGAGGGTTCAGTAGGACGATGAGGGTTCAGTAGGACGATGAGGGTTCAGTAGGACAATGAGGGTTCAGTAGGACAATGAGGGTTCAGTAAGACAATGAAGGTTCAGTAGCTACAACATTCAAAGATTTCGTTCCAGCATAACGACATTGATGAGGGCACAAATAGCGACGACATCAGCAAGTTTGCTAATGACACCAAGATAGGCCGTCGAATTCATTCTGACGAGGACACTAGAGCACTCCTGGATGATTTAAATAGACTGATGCAGTGGTCGGAGAAGTGGCAGATGCAGTTTACTATAGACAAATGCAAAGTTCTAAATGTTGGACAGGAAAATAACCATGCCACATATAAACTAAATAATGTAGATCTTAATATTACGGATTGCGAGAAAGATTTAGGAGTTCTGGTTAGCAGTAATCTAAAACCAAGACAACAGTGCATAAGTGTTCGCAATAAAGCTAATAGAAATCTTGGCTTCATATCAAGAAGCATAAATAATAGGAGTCCTCAGGTTGTTCTTCAACTCTATATATCCTTGGTTAGGCCTCATTTACATTATGTTGCACAGTTTTGGTCACCGTATTACAGAATGGATATAAATGCTCTGGAAAACGTACAGAGGAGGATGACAAAGATGATCCCATGTATCAGAAATCTTCCCTATGAGGATAGACTGAGGGCCCTGAATCTGCACTCTCTAGAAAGACGTAGAATTAGGGGGGATATGATTGAGGTGTATAAATGGAAGACAGGAATAAATAAAGGGGATGTAAATAACGTGCTGAAAATATCTAGCCTAGACAGGACTCGCAGCAATGGTTTTAAGTTGGAAGAATTCAGATTTAGGAAGGATATAGGAAAGCACTGGTTTGGTAATAGAGTTGTGGATGAGTGGAACAAACTCCCGAGTACAGTTTAGAGGCTAAAACGTTGTGTAATTTTAAAAATAGGTTAGATAAATACATGAGTGGGTGTGGGTGGGTGTGAGTTGGACCTGATTAGTTTGTGCTACTAGGTCAATTGCCGTGTTCCTTCCGTAAGTGAATGTGACCTGACCTGACTAGGTTGGGACATTGGCTTAAGCCGGTAGGAGACTTGAACCTGCCTCGCACGGGCCAGTACACCTGTTGCAGTGTTCCTTCTTTATTATGTTCTTATGTTCTAGAACTGGAGTTACCATTACTTTGGAATTACCATCTGATCTCAGGATGACCTATCCCCCCACAGTGAAAATGGAATTCATATCTTCTTCCTCTGCGTCAGTATATGACTCTGGCGAAGTCCGTCAAGTCTATAACCGTGGCACTGGCATGATAACATGATTATGTAACAAGTTTGTAGATGAATGGTTCAGAGAACCGACATGTTGATAAATTAGACACATGTGCAACTCTTGGGTATCTTTATTGAGGAAACGTTTCGCCACACAGTGGCTTCATCAGTCCATACAAAGGAGAATCTTGAAGAACAGGAGGAGAATGAGGTAATCAGTCCCTCAACCTTGAGTCGATGTGTTCAGTCCATCAATCTATTCAAGATTGATGGACTGACCACTATACTTACGCCTGGGTTTTTGAAGTTACTGGTACTGTAGTATATTTTGCATCTATTATGCACCGAAGACAGTTATATTTTAGGCAAATAGAAATATTTTTTTTTTAAGATAATGTACCCTGACGCAATGTAACCCAGCCTGACTTAACCTAGAGTTAAATTCTAGATTAGGCTCGGTTACACTAAATTGAGTTTTGTTACCCCAAAAAATGTTTTTTCTATTTGCCCAAAATATAACTCTGTTGCACAGCCTATTTAATATTAAAGAATTTACACAATAATTTAGCAGTCTGGCATAAACAAAATTCTAGCCAAAATTTCTATCGCTTTTATATGTTAGTGGATTTCTAGGAGTCGTGGTATGTTATATTTGGTTACATTTTGCTTACAGACGACAATTTAACCTAACCAAAGTAACGTAAATCGATAAATTTGCTTGGAATCATATGTGAGAAGTCGACATTAGCTCCAGGAGGATGACGAGTTGCAACATGATCATCACTCAACTAGAAAAACGAATATATGAATGCAATATATATATATATATATATATATATATATATATATATATATATATATATATATATATATATATATATATATATATATATATGTATATATATATATATATATATATATATAGTTCAAGCAATGGAGCAGTCAGCTCAAAACTAAAAGAATCCGAGTTTAATCCTGGGATGGGTGAGTAGTGTGGGCAGGTGCTCTGTTACCTAGGTGTAAATAGTCATCTAGGTGATAGTCAACTCCTGGATTGCATCCTGGAGGCGAACCTGGGGTTTCTGTGGTTGACCTGAGGTATTAACCCTTCTGGAGTTGACCTGAGCCTTTAACTTTGTGGAATTAATAGTGTTCTTCAGCGTGTTTACTGGTGATGTCAGAGGCGGCGTCTGGTTTAATGACTGCCTTTGTTATTACTGACTCTGGTACATGATTTTCTTAGCAAATTTCAACTGGAAGTTTTACCTAACTCTCTCTCTCTCTCTCTCTCTCTCTCTCTCTCTCTCTCTCTCTCTCTCTCTCTCTCTCTCTCTCTCTCTCTCTCTCTCTCTCTCTCTCTCTCTCTCACACACACACACACACACACAGTTGCGACAAACAGTAATGTCTGGGCAGCTGAGTTGACGGGCGTGGGGACGTTGTTTTATGTGGTGGGCGTGGTGTGAACTCGTCTGTGTGGGCGTACTGGGTCGATGCACTCACAGCTGCACGCCCACGCCCATGTTTACGAAAGCTCTGAAGCAGTCGTAGTTAATAAACTCATAATGGAATACTTGACGATTTCCTCATCGCCTCAGCGTAGTGGTACCAACGCATTTCATTACTGGGTAGATCCAGCCACTCCTGTGTGATGGAACATGACAGGCAGACAGCTAGCCTCTGTTCCCACCATGTAACTATCACATAGGAGAGTATAGCCGCACATTGTGTTCCGTCCTTGTAATCCATATAAACATGGTAGCTGCACCTTGAATATATATATATATATATATATATATATATATATATATATATATATATATATATATATGTTAAGGTATAAATTCATATATATATATATATGTCGTGCCGAATAGGCAGAACTTGCGATCTTGGCTTAAATAGCAACGCTCATCTTGCCATATAGGACAAGTGAAAATTTGAGTATGCAATAATTTCGCCAAAATCATTCTGATCCTAACGAAAAAAATATATTTCACTGTGTTTGTTTAGTATCAAATTATTGTAAACAAATCTAAAATATATTTAGTTGGGTTAGGCTAAAATAAATTGCGCTTGTTATAATAAGGTTAGGTAAGTTTTCTAAGTTCCTTTTGGTGCAAAATTATAATTTTTACATCAACAATAATGAAAAAAATATATCTTTAAACGTATAAGAGAAAATTTTAGAAAGGACTTAATTTTATATGAGTTCTTGCTAATTGACCAGTTTTATATATTCGGCACGACATATATATATATATATATTATATATATATATATATATATATATATATATATATATATATATATATATATATATTAAGGTATAAATTCCGCTGAGGTGCTTTATAGTTAACATTTTAAAGCAGTGGATAGAAGTTAACATGCTGGAACAGTGGAGTTAACATGCTGGACCAGGGGAGAAGTTAACATGCTGTATCATTAACATGCTGAACTTGGGGAGAAGTTAACATGCTGGAGTAGGGAAGACGTTAACATGCTTGACCACGGTAAAAGTTAACATGCTGAACTAGGGGAGAAGTTAACATACTGAACTAGAGGAGAAGTTAACATGCTGGACCAGTGAGGTTCTTGAAAAATAGATGGTCAGATTGAGGGAGTTGCGGAGACTTCCCGTTATAATTATTGTTCGGGTCAGGAATATAGTGGAATGATAGTGGTTGGTGGTGGTGGTAGTGGTGGTGGTAGTGGTGGTGGTAGTGGTGTTGATGGTAGTGGTGGTGGTAGTAGTGGTAGTGGTGGCGATGGTAGTGGTGGTGGTGGTAGTGGTGGTGATGGTGGTGGTAGTGGTGTTGGGAGTGGTGGTGATAGTGGTAATGGTAGTAGTAGTGGTGGTAGTGGTGGTGGTGGTAGTGGCAGTGGTGGTAGTGGTGATGGTAGTAGTGGTGGTGATGGTGATGGTGTTGGTGGTGGTGGTAGTGGTGGTAGTGATGATGTGGTGGTAGTGGTGGTAGTGATGGTGTTGTGGTGGGTGGTAATGGTGGTAGTGGTGGTAGTGGTGATGGTGATAGTGGTAGTGGTTATGGTAGTAGTGGTGGTAGTAGTGATTGCGGTGACAGGTGGAGGGTGAGACCAGATACCCACCACCACCCTAGGTGTTGCATCTGCCGGATATTCAGTGTTGTGGTGTAGTTATTTATATATATAATAACGGGACACAGTTGCCATGGTTTAACGGTCATCAGTGTTTACAAACCAGTATCATTATCACAGGTGTGGCTAATTTTCTTTTCCACCTGACCAGGACACTTGTGTCTAGCAAACTTTTTCTCTCATCGCCCGTTTGTGATTGTTTGTAATTAAATGTGTGTAGTTAGAGGAGCAGAGCTGGACTCGGAAGCTCAGTCTGCACTGTTCAGTTGGTCGTGTTTGTGTAAGTTTCCACTGATGACGAGAAGACGTAGGTGCAAAACATGCTTATATTGACAACGTTTCGCTCTGTGTAGAACTTGTTCGAGACGTGACATGATCATGCTCTACACAGAGTAACACGTTGCCCACATGGGCAAGTTATCTAATACCTGTTACGCCAGTTACCTACCAGCAAATAGGTACCTGGAATTTAGTGGACATGTGGGTCACACTATGAAGGATCTAAAATAAAATAAACGGGTTTTTTTTGTTTAGTTATGCTGAGGTACTAACCTTCCTGGGCTAATACTGTTTTAATGGTTTCTGGAGATAGGTTAGTAGTGATGTGTACTTCAGTTTCTTTAATTCTCGGACCTGGAGTTGAAATGCTGTTTCAAGTCTCGTTTCACGGGCTTCTAGCTTCATTATTTGGGTATTAGGGTTGAGCTCTAGCAACCACTTGCTGGGAAATTCCTGTGCGGGATGTGTGTGTACTCACCTAGTTGAGGTTGCGGGGGTCGAGTCCGAGCTCCTGGCCCCGCCTCTTCACTGATCGCTACTAGGTCACTCTCCCTGAGCCATGAGCTTTATCATACCTCTGCTTAAAGCTATGTATGGATCCTGCCTCCACTACATCGCTTCCCAAACTATTCCACTTACTGACTACTCTGTGGCTGAAGAAATACTTCCTAACATCCCTGTGATTCATCTGTGTCTTCAGCTTCCAACTGTGTCCCCTTGTTACTTGTCCAATCTCTGGAACATCCTGTCTTTGTCCACCTTGTCAATTCCTCTCAGTATTTTGTATGTCGTTATCATGTCCCCCCTATCTCTCCTGTCCTCCAGTGTCGTCAGGTTGATTTCCCTTAATCTCTCCTCGTAGGACATACCTCTTAGCTCTGGGACTAGTCTTGTTGCAAACCTTTGCACTTTCTCTAGTTTCTTCACGTGCTTGGCTAGGTGTGGGTTCCAAACTGGTGCCGCATACTCCAATATGGGCCTAACATACACGGTGTACAGGGTCCTGAATGATTCCTTATTAAGATGTCGGAATGCTGTGTGTGTGTGTGTGTGTGTGTGTGTGTGTGTGTTTGTATTCACCTAGTTGTACTCACCTGATTGTGGTTGCAGGGGTCGAGTCATAACTCCTCGCCCCGCCTCTTCACTGGTCGCTACTAGGTCCTATCTCTGCTCCATGAAATTTATCATACCTCATCTTAAAACTATGTATGGCTCCTATTTCCACTACGCCACTTTCCAGACTATTTCACTTCCTGATAACTCTGTAACTTAAGAAATACTTTCTGACATCCCTTTGACTCATCTGAGTCTTCAGCTTCCAATTGTGACGCCTTGTTTCTGTATCCCATCTCTGGAACATCCTGTCTTTGTCCACCTTGTCAATTCCTCGTAGTATTTTAAATGTCGTTATCATGTTTCCCCAATCTGTCCTCCAGTGTCATCAGGTCAATTTCCCTTAACCTCTCCTTGTAGGACATGCCCCATAGGTCCGGGACTACTCTCGTTGTAAACCTTTGCACTTTCTCTTATTTCTTGACGTGCTTGGCCAAGTGTGGGGGTTCCATACTGGTGCTGCATACTCCAATATGGGCCTGACGTACACGGTGTGTGTTTATGTGTGTGTGAAAAATAAGTATTGGGAAGTGTGAGAACGCGAAGGTAACATTCCGTCACATACTATCTCACGCCGTCACACTACGTAACATTCCTATCATATACTCTCACGCCATCATAATACGTAACATTCACCTCACATACGATATCGCCGTTACACTACGTAAGATTCCCGTCACATACTGTCTCACACCGTCACAAAATATAACATTCCCGTCACATGTTATCTTATGCTGTCACACTACGTAACATTCCGTCACATATCGTCACTCGTCCTGGTCACTCACTAGTGTGACTGAGGCGTGACAACCTTCAACAACACTCACACTCTGTCACGCTCGCCTGTCACGCTGTGATCAAATGGGTCAGGTGAGGAGGAAAGTTGTGGTGTTGGTGGTGATTATCACCACCAACACAGTCACCACCAACAGTCACCACCAACACAGGCACCACCAACACAGTCACCACCAACACAGTCACCACAACACAGTTACCACCAACACAGTCACGACCACCATGGTCACCACCAACAACACAGTCACCACCACCAACACGGTCACCACCAACACAGTCACCACCAACACAGTCACCACCACCGACACGGTCACCACCACCACCAACACGGTCGCCATCACCACCATCACAGTTACCCCCATCATCACAGTTACCCCCACCACTAACACGGTCATCACCACCACCAGCTGTCAACACCATCACCAGCACGGTCACCAACAGTCACCACCACCATTAACAGTCACAACCACCACCAACACAGTCACCACCAACAACACAGTCACCACCACCAACAGTCACCACCAACAACACAGTCACCATCACCAACACAGTCACCACCACCAACACAGTCACCACCAACAACACAGTCACCACCACCAACACTGTCACCACCACCAACACAGTCACCACCACCAACACAGTCACCACCAACAACACAGTCACCACCACCAACACAGTCACCACCACCAACACAGTCACCACCACCAACACAGTCACCACCACCAACACAGTCACCACCAACAACACAGTCACCACCACCAACACAGTCACCACCACCAACACAGTCACCACCACCAACACAGTCACCACCACCACCAACACAGTCACCACCACCAACACAGTCACCACCACCACCAACACAGTCACCACCACCAACACAGTCACCACCACCAACACAGTCACCACCAACAACACAGTCACCACCACCACCAACACAGTCACCACCACCAACACAGTCACCACCACCAACACAGTCACCACCACCACCAACACAGTCACCACCACCAACACAGTCACCACCACCAACACAGTCACCACCAACAACACAGTCACCACCACCAACACAGTCACCACCACCAACACAGTCACCACCACCACCAACACAGTCACCACCACCAACACAGTCACCACCACCAACACAGTCACCACCAACAACACAGTCACCACCACCAACACAGTCACCACCACCAACACAGTCACCACCACCAACACAGTCACCACCACCAACACAGTCACCACCACCAACACAGTCACCACCACCAACACAGTCACCACCACCAACACAGTCACCACCACCAACACAGTCACCACCACCACCAACACAGTCACCACCACCAACACAGTCACCACCACCACCAACACAGTCACCACCACCAACACAGTCACCACCACCAACACAGTCACCACCAACAACACAGTCACCACCACCAACACAGTCACCACCACCAACACAGTCACCACCACCAACACAGTCACCACCACCACCAACACAGTCACCACCACCAACACAGTCACCACCAACAACACAGTCACCACCACCAACACAGTCACCACCACCAACACAGTCACCACCAACAACACAGTCACCACCACCAACACAGTCACCACCACCAACACAGTCACCACCACCAACACAGTCACCACCACCAACACAGTCACCACCACCAACACAGTCACCACCACCAACACAGTCACCACCACCAACACAGTCACCACCACCACCAACACAGTCACCACCACCAACTCAGTCACCACCACCACCAACACAGTCACCACCACCAACACAGTCACCACCACCAACAGTCACCACCAACAACACAGTCACCACCACCAACACAGTCACCACCACCAACACAGTCACCACCACCAACACAGTCACCACCACCACCAACACAGTCACCACCACCAACACAGTCACCACCAACAACACAGTCACCACCACCAACACAGTCACCACCACCAACACAGTCACCACCAACAACACAGTCACCACCAACAACACAGTCACCACCAACAACACAGTCACCACCAACAACACAGTCACCACCAACAACACAGTCACCACCAACAACACAGTCACCACCAACAACACAGTCACCACCAACAACACAGTCACCACCAACAACACAGTCACCACCACCAACACAGTCACCACCACCAACACAGTCACCACCACCAACACAGTCACCACCACCAACACAGTCACCACCAACAACACAGTCACCACCACCAACACAGTCACCACCACCAACACAGTCACCACCAACAACACAGTCACCACCACCAACACAGTCACCACCACCAACACAGTCACCACCACCAACACAGTCACCACCACCAACACAGTCACCACCACCAACACAGTCACCACCACCAACACAGTCACCACCAACAACACAGTCACCACCACCAACACAGTCACCACCACCAACACAGTCACCACCAACAACACAGTCACCACCAACAACACAGTCACCACCACCAACACAGTCACCACCACCAACACAGTCACCACCAACAACACAGTCACCACCACCAACACAGTCACCACCAACAACACAGTCACCACCACCAACACAGTCACCACCACCAACACAGTCACCACCAACAACACAGTCACCACCACCAACACAGTCACCACCACCAACACAGTCACCACCAACAACACAGTCACCACCAACAACACAGTCACCACCACCAACACAGTCACCACCACCAACACAGTCACCACCAACAACACAGTCACCACCACCAACACAGTCACCACCACCAACACAGTCACCACCACCAACACAGTCACCACCACCAACACAGTCACCACCACCAACACAGTCACCACCATCTTTACAACCACCACCACATTATTAATGGATAAACCAGTTATAATGATTAAAAAAAAATTAAAACGAGAAATCGAATTTAAATTAAAACCAAAATAATGTATTAATTTTATATTCAAGAATATAAACAAATATTAAATATATTTTAAACACTGAAATCAAATGATGTAGAATTTTACTAATGTTTATAATTGTAATTTATTAGTTTATATAATTAGTTGGATATTATTATTTAACTAAGACTCGTCAGGAAACACTTGTCCTGTTTCCTGATAAACTTAACATAACCTTATTTAAGTGATTATAATCTTATTTTAAAGGGAGTGGTCCGGTAAACCAGCGAAAGGCTTATTATTATTATTATTATTATTATTATTATTATTACTATATTCATGGAATGTGTGCCAGGTGTTGACGTATCAGTGGTTCATTACTTTGTAATTTGTTCATGACTGTAACCATGTATAGGAGTGAGGCTGATTCATTACCTTTGTAAGTTGCCATGATTGTGACCAGATCTACCTGGAGTTCATTACTTTTGTAACTAGTTCAACTATCATAACTTTGGGGTCCAGTCCCTGGACCCATTATGTACCTTTGTAATCTTTTGACTACCGCCCACAGGATGGGTATGGGGTGCATAATAAAGATATTAAACTAACGTGAAATGGGCTTCACCCATTGTAAGTCAGTTGAAATCGTTTGTTTACTGGTTCAGTCTAGAGATTTAGAGGTGACTTAAAGCCGTGCATACATAGTAGTTACTGACTCAGAGGCTGTAGTGTGCATGCTAGTGTCTCTTGGGATGTGATGTGCATGTCACTTGCTGTAATTACCACAGTTTAGTACTGTTGTAACCTCGTTACTGGTCTCTGGGTTGAAGTATTTCTAGTAAACTCTTTATCTCTCTCTCTCTCTCTCTCTCTCTCTCTCTCTCTCTCTCTCTCTCTCTCTCTCTCTCTCTCTCTCTCTCTCTCTCTCTCTCTCTCTCTCTCTCTCTCTCTCTCTCTCTCGGTGTTATACTGTCTAGTAGTTATTAAATTACGTCTTTTCTTCATCCTAGTTATTCTGCTGATATTCGTGTTTATCCTGTTTCTGCTGTTGTTTCATACCGATGCTCCTGTTTATTCTGTCTACTGGTGCTAGTTCTGCTCTTACTGCCGCTGGTATTGCTGCTATTCGTACTGTTGTTACTGCTTCTGCTGTTGTTGCTGCTAATACTGCTGTATTTGCTACTTCTGCTACTGTTGTAGTTAAAGTTTCTTTTGCTACTACTATTACTACTGCTGTTGCTACTGCTGCAGCAGCAGCAGCAGCAGCAGTAATGGATATGGTATCCGTCGTGGTGTGGTGCAGACGGAAGTACACTTCCCGTGTGAGGTGTAACTTGTAGAAAGCAAATCAAGATCTTAGGTACTTATAGAGTGTACGTACTTGTTATGTACACCCCGTGTTACCTTACACTCGGATAGTGTGGTGTAACATCCGTATAACTGTTCCTGAGCACATATGCTCAATGGGTCGAATCGCTTAAATAATTTTTTGTTCTTAATATATATATATATATATATATGTGTGTGTGTGTGTGTGTGTGTGTGTGTGTGTGTGTGTGTGTGTGTGTGTGTGTGTGCGTGTGTGTGTGTGTATGTGTGTGTGTGTGTGTGCGTGTGTGTGTGTGTGCGTGTGTGCGTGTGTGTATGTGTGTGTGTGTGTCATCTATTGCATGATTCTCTAGTGTTTACGATTCCTATTCTTGTTTTATGTATGATTCCATAACATAGGAACCAACTAGGGGAAATAATCTGCTGAACTTAGCAACTAAATAACAGTTCTCTGATAAATAATCGTTAGGTTAATAAAGAACTTGGAGAAAGTAATCACAAATCACTTAATTTTAATATCTTAAGATCCTTAATTGTCGCGTTGCAGATTATAAGAAGCTACAGGAGTACTTGAGAGACGTAGAATGAGGTGACTTGACTAGGCACTAGCTACAGGAGTACTCCCCTCAAGGAAGGTTCCTTGATGTTGGTGAGGGGCTCTTGATTTAGGGAATTGGATCTATGCTCCAGTTCCCCAAATTAAGCCTGAATGCCTTCCACATACCCCCCCAGGCGCTGTATAATCCTCCGGGTTTAGCGCTTCCCCCTTGATTGTAATAATAATAATACAGGAGTACTTGAGAGACGTAGAATGAGGTGACTTGACTAGGCACTAGCTACAGGAGTACTTGAGAGACGTAGAATGAGGTGACTTGACTAGACACTAGCTACAGGAGTACTTGAGAGACGTAGAATGAGGTGACTTGACTAGGCACTAGCTACAGGAGTACTTGAGAGACGTAGAATGAGGTGACTTGACTAGGCACTATCATGAGGGAGACCAGACACAAGGTAGTGATAGTTATATTGAAAATAGTATAAAATACTGACAAGTTGATGATTAAGACACATGTGCAGCAGTTGGGTGTCTTTATTGTTGAAACGTTTCGCCTGCGTAGTAGGCTGCTTCAGTCAGATAAAGAGGCAGCAGGTGTAGTAGTGAAGAGCACTGTATAAGCTGGCCAAGAGGCACATATTCATAACAGAGAATTTAGATCAAATATGAATGACTCTAAATGGATTAACAAGACTCAAACCTCGCTTGGGTGTAGGTGAGTGTGAGTTAGACCTGCCAAGTATGGGCCAGCAAGCCTACTGTAGTGTTCCTTCGTGCTTATATTCTTATATATGATGGTTACTCTTGTTTGCACCTCAAGTAACTGTCAAGTGTTTGAGTTAATATTAGGTGTATGGTAGTCCGTTCAGCTATATTGTTTATGTATAACAGTGGTTCCCAAACTTTTTCAGCTTGTTACCCAATTTGACATGCCACATAAAGCATGTTACCCTTTCACAAAATGTTGTTATTATTGATATATATGGCTAAATTAAAACACTTGAGATATTTTCTTTTATTTATTGTATTTGAACATTGTGCATCTCTAATGACTATTACCAAAGATGTCAAGAACATCAGTGGGATGGATGGAGTTGCATACTTGAAGCTAGTTTAGGAATTCTTGGCTTCATACCAGCTTATGTCTACCTCGGCTGATGCTCACAGATAAACTGACAGTGTGAAATAGAGGCAGCCTCAGGAAGTGAGTGACGCGTACTGGACAGGTCGATCTGGGCTACTGAGTGACTTTTGTCCTGAAGCATACTTGTCAAAATACTTTTGGGTTTCCACACACTTAGCTATATATTTCTTCTTTTCTAATACTGTATATTAGTTTTTGATGTTTATTGTTATTTGGTTTAACTTTATTACTTACTTATAATAGGTTTACTTTACAACTTTATATACTAAGACAAAGTTAACAATAATCCTCATACCGGGTACCGCATTGTTTTCTGGATTTTCAGAATTCATAACTTTTTTTCTGTCACCCCTCCATTATCCCCCAAAAATGGTTAAATTACCCCCAGGGGGTAATTTACCCCCAGTTTGGGAACCACTGATGTATAAGCACAAGAGACTGGAGGAAGGGAAGAGAACCTTCAAGTTTTTTTTGCCTTTCTCCTCTTTCGCTTCTCTCCTTTACTGTTCCTTCCTCTATTCCTCGTCTCCTTCTCCTGCTCCACTCCTCCTTCTGGCTGTAGATATGCTTGCTGGCGCGCGCTGACGCAACCTCCGTGTTAAAGGGACTAGAAGTATCTATGACGCAGTGTGATCATATTAGATGTTTTATGTAATGTGGGGGGAGTGGGAAGGGTGGGGTAGGGGAGGCCAGGGGGAGGGGTTGAGGGAGGGGGGATACAACTTGAGATAAGAGTTTCACAGTGGTGTGCTTGATAGTTCCGTGTTGTGGTGTGTTGTTGTGGTGTGGTATTGTGATGTGGTGGTGTTGTGTGGTGTTGTGGTGTGTTGTTGTGTGATGGTATGCTGTGGTGGTATGCTGTGGTGGTGTGTTGTTGTGGTGGTGTGGTGTTGTGGTGGTGTGTTGTTGTGGTGGTGTGGTGTTGTGGTGGTGTGTTGTGGTGTGGTGGTGTGGTGTGGTGGTGTTGTGTGGTGTTGCGGTGGTGTGATGGTGTGTTGTGGAGGTGTGTTGTTGTGGTGGTGTGGTGTTGTGGTGGTGTGTTGTTGTGGTGTGTTGTTGTGGTGTGTTGTGGTGTGGTGTTGTGGTGGTGTTGTGGTGGTGTGGTGTTGTGGTGTGGTGTGGTGGTATGGTGTGGTGGTGTTGTGTGGTGTGGTGGTGCGATGTGGTGGTGTGGGCGTAGGTGTACTGTGGTGGTGTGAGAGTTGGAAACTAGATGGGGGTGGTGTAAGTTGGTGATAGTGTTAGAGGTGTGGTGTTGGACGTGGTGTCGGCGGCTTGAGTGTTCAGTGTTGCTCCTCACAGTCAGACTGTTTATGTAAATATCGTTACTTATGGTTGCTTCAAGGTTTTTCTCTTCTCTCTAATACAACTTCTTTGCTAGCATTTTTGTACCAATATTCACATGTATAAAAATGTTGTGTGCGTATTAAAAAAAGCAAAAAAAGCATTGAAATTCCGATATATAAAATCTCTTAAAGCAATTAATAACTGATGTGTATGTCTGCCACACTGTAAGTTTACTTTCATCTTTATTTTAGGGGCTTAAATTATTCTTAGACTGGTGGTAAACAAGTAACATACAGCCTTATGAACCCTTGAGTAATCAATAGGCTTTAAGCCCAAGTAACTAGCCAACCAAGCAAAGGTCAAGCCTACAAGAGGCAGACGTCAGTTCCTCTAAAGTGTCTGCCAGTGAGTGGATGGTCAGTCCTCCACTGCAGTTAACACAGTTCACCGAGGGACATTATCTAGGAAACTGATACCTACCTAGTCGTAACTGACATGCCCAGATACTCACAGATACTGTATAAGTGCACACAGTGCACGGACCGACCGTCGCATCTCCAGCAGGTAAATAACCGCATATAAACAATCTGAGATCTTGTAGCAGAGGTTCAAGAGTTACTGACGTATTATCTCAGGAAAATCTGATAGGAAAACTTACAGGCGCCATTATAGCAACCGTCTGTATTTAATATTTGGGTCGGTGGTGACTGCTACTGAAGGCTCGATTTTTTTTCTTTGTAGTTGAGACCCCTCAAGGAAGGTTCCTTGATGCTGGTTAAGGGCTCTTGATCTGGAGAATTGGATCTATGCTCCAGTTCCCCGAATTTAAGCCTGAATACCTTCCACATCCCCCCCCCCACAGGCGCTGTATAATCCTACGGGTTTAGCGCTTCCCCCTTGATTATAATGTAGTTGAGAAAGTCAGGTAAGTAATTTATTGAAATATACACAAATACAGTGACATAGATTATCATACATAGCAGTATATGTGTAGAGAACCTAGTATAACCCCTCCAAAAAGGTCAAGGTGACTGATTTCCAATGGGGAAATAAAGCTAGGATAGACATTTTAAGGAAATAAATCGCTTAAATTGTTAATTTCGAAGTCAGACGGATTAAAATCAGAGCATATATGATCAGCACAGTTAATTGGAGCTTAAATGTTACTTAGTCTATAGATTTTACGAATGAAATTGAAATGGCAAGCCAGTATAAATAAGTTTAAGATACACCGTTTTGCTAACCTCAATAACTTCGTTGATCAAGAATGTGGGAATTATTTAATTTATTTGTTTTTGAACTTATTGAAAGGTTACACAAATTCTCCTTTATTAAATTGGTTGTGCAATGGGCATGTTTATATTATAAACATTTTGATATTTTTTGGATAACTAATTCTAACTTAATGACACCAGCCTAGAATAGGAGTTAAATTCTAGGTTATGTTAGGCTGGGTTACTGTTTTTTGTTACGAAAAAAAAACTTTTACCCCATAGACCCGAAATATACATGTCCATTGTGCGGTATAATTATTATTAGAGAATTTACATAGTAAAAATACAAACCCTTACAGTATTAGCCAGTAACGATAGTGAGGAATTTTGATTAAGTTCTGATGTAAATATTCAGATATTTGCTGTTTCAGTAATAATTGAAGTAATTAGTCCCTTTTTTCCACTTTATATATATATATATACGTATATATACATATATATATATATATATATATATATATATATATATATACGTATATATACATATATATATACATACATATATATACATATATATTTTATTATTATTTTTATCACACTGGCCGATTCCCACCAAGGCAGGATGGCCCGAAAAAGAAAAACTTTCACCATCATTCACTCCATCCCTGTCTTGCCAGAAGGGTGCTTTACACTACAGTTTTTAAACTGCAACATTAACACCCCTCCTTCAGAGTGCAGGCACTGTACTTCCCATCTCCAGGACTCAAGTCCGGCCTGCCGGTTTCCCTGAATCCCTTCATAAATGTTACTTTGCTCACACTCCAACAGCACGTCAAGTATTAAAAACCATTTGTCTCCATTCACTCCTATCAAACACGCTCACGCATGCCTGCTGGAAGTCCAAGCCCCTCGCACACAAAACCTCCTTTACCCCCTCCCTCCAACCCTTCCTAGGCCGACCTCTACCCCGCCTTCCTTCCACTACAGACTGATACACTCTTGATATATATATATATATATATATATATATATATATATATATATATATATATATATATATATATAAGTGAATTTTTTTTATATTTTATTTAAAACATGACATTACAAAAATATAATATATATACTCACGTAGGGCTATAAAATTAACACAATCCTACCAACAGCTAACATTACACACCACACTTACAACTCCGTGTGGGTACAACCCCCTTCCCCCTCTGCTCGCTCATCCTATCACTTAACCCAACCCTGTTGGAGCTACCCAACAGAATTACACAATATGAGCAACACTTATATACACATCCCTCGAAATGGTGCTTAATAATCGACTATAGACCATAAATTCATTGCACTGAACATATACACAGACATATTACCCCCCCCCCCGTGGTTATCCAAACACTTCACTATTTACAACCTAACACACTACAAACAATGGATGTTACCTAATCTAATGTCACACAGCAATGATCAAAACATTAATTTATGCAATGCTTCAGATACATAGCAATATGTATCACACAACAATGGTAATATAGAAAAGTCACAAAGACATACAAAAAATTACTACAAAGCCATAGGTATAAACTTAGTCCCAAAAACCCAACACACGTAGGCTTCTACACATTTAAACATGCAATTCCAGTGTTAAAAACAATAACACAGCTTCAACTATGACATTCAAGCTCTATACAGCTTATATGGACATAACATAGTGCTATTGACAACAGTACAATACAACATAAAATATAACCATGACATAAGTAACACATAAAGACTGTGCCTAGCATGCACCTAACCATAAAAACCTATAATACCACTGTTGCCCAACTTTATTTACACTATCTGACGTACATTAAACTCTTTACTCTCAAAACAAAACTGAAAATTACAGATCACCAGTGACGAACAATAATGCACAGACATTAATACAAACATATCACAGCATATCTCTGGACACCGTGCATGATCACAGCGTCAACACTATGCAGTGCAAGGCACCTAGAAACAAGTTGGAACAAATACATGCAATTAATAGAATAAAACTCCAAATTACAATGTCATTACCGTAAATCAGTATTATCACACACAATATGTATAATAAAACAGTAGATTATCAAACAATTGGCGTTAATCCTATTGGAGAAAGCCTATCATACCTCTTAATGTGTCACACTCAAAACACACCTCAACACCCTTCCTCACACACACAATCGCCCTCTGCAACACACACAACCCCCCCCCCCCCCCCGGGGAAGACCAGCCCATTCATGCCCCTGACCGCTTATAAAGTCCATAAATCCCTCAAAAGAAAGTCCCTATAGCCCTCCGAGAAATCCCTCTCCCACCTCCTACCATATATTTCCCTGTTGCGACACTTTGTTCTATAAAAGGATGCTGCTATGGCCATCCTACGTTCCTCCGCCCCTTTGTCTCTCATTGCCCATGATATAAACACGAAATCAACCACTAAGTAAGCCACTGCCCTTTGAACCTACCCCACCTACATCTAAACTGAGCGCTCTCAAAACCGACAGCCCTTTCCCCCCCACATACCGGATTACTTTCATTAACCATTCCCGCACAACCCCTAGGCTTTCTCAAAAATAAATTGCATGAAAAGCTGATTCATCTACCCCACAAACCTGACACTCCCCACCCTCCCTTATTCGCCTATTTCGTAATACAACCCCAGATGGCAATATTCCGTGAAGAAACCTATACATTACCTCCCTCACGCGAGGCCGGATGCGTAACCCTTTTAATCTCACGCGAGGCCGGATGCGTAACCCTTTTAATCGAGGCCGGATGCGTAACCCTTTTAATCGACCCCAAATATCTTCCCATGCGTACATCGGGTACACTCCTTCCGTTGCCACTGCCACCCTAGGCCATAACTTCCTCTCCATGGACGCTACCCGCATGTTTCTCGGATCTCTGACCATCATCAATAGACGCAACAACTTCTCACCATCTCTCAAATCCTGTCCCTTCCACCATCTCCGAATATCTCCCTGCAGCATCCCCAACCCTCCACTCCCCTCCCCTAGAACCCTGAGAAACCCATGTTTCACATATACACACTTCAACCTTCTTTCCAAGTGAATTAACCCCAAGTGAATTAACCCCAACCCTTCCGGTGGCCTCCCAAGGCCACCGGAAGTGTTACCACCTCCCTTTTCAACCAATCGCATCCCAAACCCCAGATAAAATGGAAAACTCTGCTCAACAATCTCCGGACATCCCCATACACCAAAGGGTAAAAAGCTGCCATATGCCATATTTTGCTGTACAAAAGCACATTGACCACAATGACCCTCTGGTGTAGCGTAAGATGTGTCAGCCGCAATCCTGACAATCTTCCCAATACCCTATCTACCACACACTTTGAATTAACCTCCCTCGCCATCTGAGCATTACCCATATATACAACTCACAAATTTTCACCCGGTCCACGACACACCACCTCACCCCCCCACCCCTGCCCTCCCACCCATCCCATTCACCCAATCTCATGAGCTTTGATTTATGCACATTCACTGCCATACCTGTTGCCATCCCAAAAACATCTATAACTCTCTCCAGACCCTCCAATCCCTCCCTCCCACTCACTAGGACAGTTGTATCATCAACATAACCTATGATACAGGGACTCCCACCTCGTATGTCCTCCCTTACCCCCTCCTGTATGCACCTTTCCATTGCCCTATAAAATGGATTCTGTAAACATGCAAGTAATATTTGTGACAACGGGCATCCCTGCCTCAATCCCCTGCCCATTTTCACTTGCAACCCCACCCTTCCATTAATCTGTACACACATCCCAGCTCCCTGAAATAAAGTACGTGCCCAATTTACAATGTCCTCCCCGAACCCCTGCCGCTCCATGATTCTCCACAGAGCCTCCCTCTCGACACTGTCATATGCTGTTCTCCAATCCAACCCCAATACCCCTCGTTCCCCCTTTTGCGAACCCTCAATAAACCGTCTAATAACCCCATGCCCCTCATACATTGATCTCCCCGGAATCCCATAATGACCCCTCACTATTACCTTTCCAATGACTTTCTTTATACGATTTCCCAAAATTTTTGCAAAAAGTTTGTAGTCTGTGCACATGAGTGATATCATCCGGTAATCTCTCACTGTGCACTGACTTTCACCCTTTGGCACCAAAACTACTAGTGCTGTTGCCTGCAACGGTCCCAACGCACCCCTCTCTTTTATGATATTAAATAATTGCACCAAAAAGTCTTTTAATACTCCCCAATGCTGTATGTAAAACTCCGCAGGCATCCCATCTATTCCCGGTGCCTTACCCCTGCTCATACTCATTAAAGCCGTCCACACCTCTTCCTCCACAATAGGCCCCTGTAACTGTTCCCTGTCCAGCACACACTGCACCCATTCCCCCGTTTCTCTTAAAGCCCCCTCTCTCAAACCCACACTCCTCATATTTGCTCTAAGCCAAGCATCAACATACCCTCCCATCCCCTCCGTTGTCACCAAATCTTGTCCCTCCCTATACCCCTCGATGTCCTCAAGAACCCTCAAACCCACCATTTCCATTGCAACGCGCCGGTGCCCCTGCCCTCGCAGGACACACGCCGATGGTCTATCACCCCACATGACCTCCTCCATCCCCCCTAAAACCCTTGCCGCATCAAACCTCTCGTTTTGCACTTCCATTAGGCGTTCCTTCACTCCCTCTATGTCAGCCACTGGGGCTCCCATCCCCCCCCTTTTCCTCTCTCATAATACTCCCTTAACTGCTCCTCAAGATACCTAATAAGCCCTTAAGCCAACTGATTCTCGTGCCATCCCTGTCATACATAGAACTCTCGAATCCTCGTCTTCGCCGTTACATCCCATCTCAACACATCCCCATTGACTTCCATCCCCTCCCATAAGCCTTTCCACCATTGTGCAAATAGGACCCTCCCCTCAACATCTTGAAGCAACCGAACATTCAATTTCCAATAACTCTTATACCTGTTCGGCCGACCCTCCCATCCCAAATCCACCAAAACACCTCTATGATCAGAAAAAAACATCCAAAACCCTTACACTCCGCACCACTGCTTTCCTTGTCACGTATATCCTGTCCAGCCGTGCAGCATACCCCTGCCTCACAAAGGTGTGCTGTACCTCCCACGCCACCCCCCCCTCCACATCCACCAACCCCACCCCGATTAACAGGTCCCTCAGAACGCCAGAACAATATCCTGCTCCCCTAGGTTCCACATCCCTGCGGCGTATGACGCAATTCCAGTCCCCTCCCACCACAGCTAATGCTGGAAGCGACCTTAAGTGATACACCAACACTTCACGTACAAACTCATTCTTCACTCAACTGTCCCCCTCCGCCGGACCATAAACACACACAAAAGACATCTTATCTCGTCCCCACGTCCCATCCACTCTTATAACCCTCCCCTCCCCCCTCCTCACAGTGATGTACAGTAAACAGGCTAGCCTCCCTCATCAAAATAGCCACTCCTTTCAATCTTGTTGAGTTAGTTTAATATGTTTATTATGCACCCCATACCCATCCTGTGGGCAGTAGTCAAAAGATTACAGAGGTACATAATTGGTCCAGGGACTGGACTCCAAAGTTTTGATAGCTGAGCAAGTTACAAAGGTAATGAACTAGATCTGGTCATAATCATGACCAAGTTACAAAGGTAATGAGCTCCAGGTTGAGCTGGTCACACTCATGAATAATTGCAAAGGTAATGAATCATAAACACATTAATCATGAGAATTTACAAAGGTAATGAGCTCCAGGTAGAGCTGGTCACAATCATGACAAGTTTCAAAGGTAATGAATGATAAACACGTTATGACATGATTACAATCATAGACAAATTACAGAGTAATGAGCAGTTAACAAACATAGTAGGGTATTCATCCATTGCCCCAACAACAGATGTTGCTAGGTGCCTGTCTCTCCTCGGCAGACAGCCATTGCAAACAGCAGCAAGTTGCCCAGGGATCTGCTGCTTGCACGAGCACCATCGACCCTCCCCAAGAGGTCCAAGAAGCCAGTGACTCCATTAGCAGCCCGATGGTGAGCTGTCCTAGGGACATGTCAGTGTCCTGGTGGACGCCAGGTTGATTGAAGATCCCAGGCCCTCGTGTGCACGGATGTTGAAGCTTGAGGAACTAAGTACACACTGCCTGTGGCACACCTGGCAGCTGCCTCGCGGTCGAACTCCACGCTGCTGTCCCTGTAGTGGAAGTTCCTGTGAGACCGGCACTCCCTGCGGCTGCAGTGCCATCGCTGACATCGTGGCTTAGGGGAGAAGTACCCTCTACAGATGGGGTGGCGCTGGGAGTTGGGTGGGTGAGGCGGGGGAGATGCGCAGGAGTGTGGAGTTATGAGAGGGTCACTGTTTACTACACACGCGCTCCCCCTCCCCCCCAGCGGAGAGGGGGAGAGGCGCTGACTGGTCCTGACTCTACAACACCAAACCCTCTAAAACTACACAACACTTCAACTATTTACGCTGAAACGATGCACTGGGATGTCCGTTCGCTGCTCTGGTTGTTGAGTGTGCCGCATATACAGTATACCCCTCAATCATCAACATACAACCCAGCTTGTGGTTGTGCTCTTGCACAAACACAACATCTACACCATACCTAATGAGCAGCTCGTGAAACCATACACACTTCTTATAATATCTCAGACCATTAATATTTATAGAGAGACTCTTGAATTTGTCAATGGAGGTTTTCCTTTATGTACTGCACCATGTTTATCCCCCTTCCCCTTTATATGCCCTTGATCTTCAGTCACCATTCTGTGATCTGCTTTCACATGCCCCTTGCCCCTGGACCCCCATCCCGGTCCATGCTCAACCACATCAGCCCAACCTTTTTGCCCGAACGCTGTGTCGGAGTGAGCACATCGTCCACGTCTGAGGGCACTGCCGCTCTCTTCCGTGACATTCGAGCCTTTCTCCCCGCCTCCACCCAGAAGCCATCCTCGTGCACTTCCGCCACCACAGTGCCAATTTGCAACCCAGCCTCAACCTGGGTCTCTGACATGCCTCCCCCCCTCTCACCGCCTGGAACCCCATCAGTATCCAGGGCACCCACAAGCCCCTCAACTGTGACCTCTCCTGGGGTCCCTAACAGGTCGTGGAGGACTGAATCAATGGTAGCCTTCACGGCCTTGTCCTCACCAAGTGACACCACATCTCTGGTCTCCGGTGCCTGCCCGGCAGCGCATGACTCTCCTCTCGGAAGAGTTACACACTCTTCCTCCCTCAAGGCCTTCTCGACCTCCACACTCCAAGCCTTGTTCAAGGAAATCGACTCAAGTCGTGCCAAATTCAACGTCGCAAGGTCCTCTGATGCCTCCTTATGCTGCTCATCCGCCTGTGTACCCTGTCGTTTAACACACTGCACAACAATGTGATCATAGGCACCGCATAAGCGACAGGTACGTCGTTGCCCCGCGTAGGTCACCATTACTTGAGTCCTGAAGTCTTCTAGGAAAACATAGGAAGGAATAGGATGCCTCAATGTCATTTTCAAGGAAAAACTTCCTTCAGGCATCCCAGCATATGAACCTTCCTTCCACTTCCCCAATGTCGCCATATGAACAGTCCCAAACTTCTCGAAGACGGCACGTAGGTCTGCCTCATCAGCCTCAAAGGGTACATTCCTGATCTTCACCCACGTATAATGGCGGGACACATCATGTAGCCTTACCGTCACAGCAGGATTCACTGGTACACAACGATCTTGGAACCTGGCGACTATGTCCTCGTGTACACTTGCATTGCGAAATTTCACAAAAATTCTATGTGCCCCGTTCAAGGCTACACCATACAGCTCTTCGTTGGCAATGCCGTATGTGTCCCTGATGATGGCAGGTAATAAAACTTGAGCTGAGTGGGCATACACAGCCCCACGCACCACTTCTATGCCGACAGTGTTTACCCTTCTTGCCTGCTGGGCCATTTTGAGAAAACCAAGTTGTCACCGGCTGACAGCAGAGGGCAGGCTCAGCTCACGTCCGCTCGTCCCAGAGGTTGAGCGACGAATGTAAGTATTAGCCAGTAACGATAGTGTGGAATTTTGATTAAGTTCTGATGTATATATTCAGGTATTTGCTGTTTCTGTAATAATTGAAGTAATTAGTCCCTTTTTTCCACTATATATATATATATATATATATATATATATATATATATATATATATATATATATATATATATTAGTGGATTAATGATAAGTTGCGAAGATGAGGAGGGTGAGTAGAAGATGGAATTAATTGATGATGCTGCAGGTAGTGGGAGATGAAGCATGAATTTGAGCTGATGCTTAACACTTACTCTCATCTCGGGTGTTAATGGACGTCCTTTGAGGCTGAGTCGCTTCCAGGCAGAAAGTGAAACTTGAGAATGTAATGATGTGGGAAGCTGAGAATATCAGGTACGCAATTTACCCCTGACGTCACACACTGAGTACATCTCTGGCCTTCCTTCTTTGCGACACATACCATACACAGTGCTCTGATTGACGATAGCTTCATCACCCTTACTGAAGTCTCCCGCTTCAGTCTGACGCATTGCAACACTTAAGTATGAGCCCCATCCTGCGTGATGGAGCAAGAGCTGGGAAACACTGTTACGGTAGCTTTGTTCCCACTGTGTAACCAGGTAGAATAGGATAGTAGCACACTGCTACTATCCTTTTCTACCATCACACAGCGGGTGAGCATCTCTGGTCATTATATTGCTTCACACAGGCTGCCCCCACTTTGCGTCATTACAATCCTTGTGTAACCTGGCTAATCCCAGATTCCTTTTTTCCACTAATTTAAAAACCAAACTGGTAACATACCCATAGTCTGTGTGCTAGTTACATTGTGGAAGGACAAACTAGCTAGAGTAAGAATTCTTCGCATTATCGATCCCAGTTAATATCCCTGGGTATGTCAAGAAAGTTTAGCGGCTGTTGATTCAAGTTTGATCAAATTAGATTTAGCAATAGAGTTGTAGATGAGCGGAATACACTTGTAAGCAGTAACAATGAAGAAAGAACCTTGGCTAGCTTTAAAACTAGGTTGGACAGGTACATGAGTGGGAGTGAATTGAACCTTCCTAGTATGGGCCACTGGGACTATGGCAGTGTTTCTCCTTGCTTGTGTCTTACTATTGGGATCGTTAAATTCTCTTTCCTAGGATGCTACCTACAACAGTCGGCTACTTCCTAGGTAGCTACGGACTGCTAGGTGAACAGGTAAGCAGGTGTTAGACTTGCGTCAGCGTCTCTGCCTCCTGTCATCAGATTCTGTCACACACCTGCTAATGTTCATTCACCTTACTACTCCCCCCACACACACCTACACTCCTCCAAACCTGTCACAGGTATGTGTGTGTGTGTGTGTGTGTGTGCGCGCGTGTGTGTCTCGTGCCCGGTACTTAGACACAGGTGTGTGTATATACACAGTACTCAGTCACAGGTGTGTGTATCTACTGTGTATAAAAAACTGGTTATGGGCGGGTTTTTTTTTTTTTTGAATGATGTCATGGTAGTGGCCTTAACCCTTACCCCCCTACCCATTTCTTCTCTCTCTCTCTCTCTCTCTCCTTCCATCCCTTCCTTCCTGACCTTCCCTGGCGGGTTCAGATGGATGAAGGAACCACAACATCTGACCACCAAACATCGACAGATACAAATATCTTCCAACTTTTGTTGCCATGTTTTCACAACAAATTTCTATAGTCACGTGATCAATAAAATCCATCATGTTGCCTTTTATTAATGGACTTTTTATTATATATTTTATTACAATAAAAATTTTTATTTTTTTTTGTCTAAAATATATTTGGGTAAAGAGACGTCGTGTCCCATGACCTTGACTCTTGTGAAGGGCTTTTGATCCCAGGAGTTTGATATGCTCTCTCATTCCTTGGATCAAGAGGTGGTAGTACTGTGACGTCATAGCTTACACACGTCACCTCTCGTCTCCCTTGTTCCTCTGTTACTGTGTTCCCCTTCCGGTGTATTGTGTCCGGTATTGTGGTTTGTGTTGTCTCTGGTATTGTGGTTTGTGTTGTGTCTGGTATTGTGGTTTGTGTTGTGTGTCTCGCATTGTGGTTTGTGTTGTGTCTGGTGTTGTGGTTTGTGTTGTGTCTGGTGTTGTGGTTTGTGTTGTGTCCGGTATTGTGGTTTGTGTTGTGTGTCTCGCATTGTGGTTTGTGTTGTGTCTGGTGTTGTGGTTTGTGTTGTGTCTGGTGTTGTGGTTTGTGTTGTGTCTCGTATTGTGGTTTGTGTTGTGTCTCGTATTGTGGTTTGTGTTGTGTCCGGTATTGTGGCTTGTGTTGTGTCTGGTGTTGTGGTTTGTGTTGTCTCTGGTATTGTGGTTTGTGTTGTGTCCGGTATTGTGTTTTGTGTTGTGTGTCTGGTATTGTGGTTTGTGTTGTGTGTCTGGTATTGTGGTTTGTGTTGTGTCTCGTATTGTGGTTTGTGTTGTGTCTGGTATTGTGGCTTGTGTTGTGTCTGGTGTTGTGGTTTGTGTTGTCTCTGGTATTGTGGTTTGTATTGTGTCTCGTATTGTGGTTTGTGTTGTGTGTCTGGTATTGTGGTTTGTGTTGTGTGTCTGGTATTGTGGTTTGTGTTGTGTCTCGTATTGTGGCTTGTGTTGTCTCTGGTATTGTGGTTTGTGTTGTGTCTCGTATTGTGGTTTGTGTTGTGTCTCGTATTGTGGTTTGTGTTGTGTCTGGTATTGTGGTTTATGTTGTGTCTCGTACTGTGGCTTGTGTTGTCTCTGGTATTGTGGTTTGTGTTGTGTCTCGTATTGTGGTTTGTGTTGTCTCTGGTATTGTGGTTTGTGTTGTGTCTCGTATTGTGGTTTGTGTTGTCTCTGGTATTGTGGTTTGTGTTGTGTCTCGTATTGTGGTTTGTGTTGTGTCTGGTGTTGTGGTTTGTGTTGTGTGTCTGGTGTTGTGGCTTGTGTTGTCTCTGGTATTGTGGTTTGTGTCGTGTCTCGTATTGTGGTTTGTGTTGTGTGTCTGGTATTGTGGTTTGTGTTGTGTCTCGTATTGTGGCTTGTGTTGTCTCTGGTATTGTGGTTTGTGTTGTGTCTCGTATTGTGGTTTGTGTTGTCTCTGGTATTGTGGTTTGTGTTGTTTCCGGTATTGTGGTTTGTGTCGTGTCTCGTATTGTGGTTTGTGTTGTGTCTGGTGTTGTGGTTTGTGTTGTGTGTCTGGTGTTGTGGCTTGTGTTGTCTCTGGAATTGTGGTTTGTGTTGTGTCCGGTATTGTGCTTTGTGCTGTGTCTCGTATTGTGGTTTGTGTTGTGTCTGGTATTGTGGTTTGTGTTGTGTGTCTGGTATTGTGGTTTGTGTTGTGTCTGGTATTGTGGTTTGTGTTGTGTGTCTGGTATTGTGGTTTGTGTTGTGTGTCTGGTATTGTGGTTTGTGTTGTGTGTCTGGTATTGTGGTTTGTGTTGTGTGTCTGTGTTACACCCTTTTGTTCATTTTAAGTAGACTGTTTCTTCTTGTTATTATCACAATGGTATACTTTTACATGTTATTTTTGCTATTTCACTTAATATTATATTCAGGAGTAATTTCACTAGTAGCTAAAATGGATTTACTCGACTTTATAATATTATCTGGTCGTATTACTTAGCTTTGTATTTAGGTAGGTCGTTTAATTAGTGTCAACTGCTGGTGACCTGGCCAAGCACCAGTAGGTGTTTTGAGCTGCTCAACCCCTGCTGGTGACCTGGCCAAGCACCAGTAGGTGTTTTGAGATGTTCAACCCCTGCTGGTGACCTGGCCAAGCACCAGTAGGTGTTTTGAGCTGCTCGACCCCTGCTCCGACCGAGACAAAGTGGGCTGGTAAAGCCTCACAGAGTTCAGTTCATACCTTCCTGTCGACCAGGAAGGGTCGAGGGAAGTATCCACCTCTAAACCACCATTCGCCTCCCTAGAAAATCCCAGGAATTTTCGGGAACTTACTGCTAAGACTTATCTCGGTTGGAGAAGGCGGTTGAGAAGCTCTTAGGGAAAGTGAAGCCAAGTGAGCAAGCCTCTGTAGTGTATGAGGACTTATTGTAAAGTGAACCCTATCATAAGAAATCTATTAATGTGTTCGAGTTTTTAGGCAACGCCTGTGCATGTGCCTATACTAATATTTCGTAACTCAGAGCCATTTGTAAATACTTGGCCTAGTACTGTGTTGTTTTAATGAGGAATGGTAAAAGTATTCTACTCATAGTGCAAAATATGAGAAGGTGAATTTAAGTGATTATTATGATTATTAATAAATTAAATAGAAACTAAGAAAATTCCTTTTCTATTTTGTTTATTTTGTTAAGAAAAGCACTGTAACCCAGGGACCAACTGACTATGTTCGTACCAGTCTGGTATTGTGTCTTGTGTTGTGTTTGTTATTCTGTTGTGTGTTGTGTCTGGTATTGTGGCTTGTGTTGTGTCCGATATTCTCTTGTGTGTTGTGTCCGGTATTGTGGCTTGCGTTGTTTGGTATTCTGTTGTGTCCGGTATTCTGTTGTGCGTTGTGTCTGGTATTCTGTTGTGCGTTGTCTGGTATTCTGTTGTTGTGCCTGGTATTCTGTTGTGTATTGTGTCCGGTATTATGTTGTGTGTTGTGTCTGGTATTCTGTTGTGTCCGGTATTCTGTTGTGTGTTGTCTGGTATTCTGTTGTGTTGCGCCTGGTATTCTGTTTTGTGTTGTGTCCGGTATTCTGTTTGTCTGTAGGACTGTGTATTGTGTAGTATACTGTTAAACCGATACTTAGAGACGCTCCCTGGCTAGCTATGACATCACGAGCCCCACTCATGTGAGCGGTTGGCCACAGGCCTCTGTCTCCGCTCAAGGCTAGGCATAGCAGATACGACAGGGCACGCATTGGCTCCCCTCAGATTACCTAAATTAAACGCTTCCAAAACATCCAACGAGGTATCATCTACTCCCAAAATCTCCTCAGAACCCCACACGACACGAGTGTTGTGTCCGGTATTGTGGTTTGTGTTGTGTCCGGTATTGTGGCTTGTACTGTCCGGTGTTGTGGTCTGGACAGGATGGTAGACCACACTGACTTGGTCGTATTTTAGGTTGTTATTCGGCCAAAGTTTTGGTCCACGCCGTAACGTCACTAATACCTGTGGCTGGAGTGACGTCACTTGTACCTGTGACTAGTTATGTCACTATTACTTGTGGCTGGAGTGACGTCACTTGTACCTGTGGCTAATTACGTTACTAATACCTGTGGCTGGAGTGACAGTCACTTGTACCTGTGACTAGTTACGTCACTAATATTTGTTGCTGGAGTGACGTCACTTGTACCTGTGACTAGTTACGTCACTAATACCTGTGGCTGGAGTGACTTCACTTGTACCTATGACTAGTTACGTCACTAATACCTGTGGCTGGAGTGACGTCACTTGTACCTGTCGCTGGAGTGAGCGGTGACGTCACTAATTTTCAAGACAGTGCCTTGTTTTCCTGTTGATTTTAATTACCATAATACAAGAATAATTACTTTAAGCTGTAATTACAATGTTTATCCTCACTGAAGTCTTCCATTATGTGAAGTCACGTGACGCGAGCAACTGTCTCCGCCATTTTGGTGGTCAAACACTGCCATGTCAGTCGCCATGCACACGTCATGTCAGTCACCATACACACATGTCAGTCAACATGCACACTTCATGTCAATCATCATGTCAACCAAATGAAATACGTGTGGAAGGCGAGACGGGCCACACCACACCATACAACCATACAACCATACACCCGCAACACCCGCAACACCTCCATAGAAATCATACGTAAATACCTAAATCACTTCACTGTTAAATAAAACCTGGATATTAAGACCAACCCACACCTTGCACCTCCTTCATCAACCACCTTGATACATGAACCACCATACCACGGGCGGGGTTTGAACCCGCGATCAGAGAGTCTCAAAACTCCGGACCGTCCATAATTATGGATAAAATAGATTATAAGGGAAAATGAACAAGTTATTAGAAGACGGGGGAACTTAGGTGCCTCTTAAGGGATAATATACGATTTAATATTTTATTTCTATGTATATTTTTTTTTAGGGTCTCCGGTAAGTCTGGAACCATGGAAGCAAATATAAGAAATAATGATGGAATACATTCGTAGGTAATTTTCAATGTACCTATTATTATTGTTATTATTATTATTATTATTATTATTATTATTATTAATTATTATTACTGAAATACAAATATAATGTGGATGTATTCCGCCTTACTGGCATCCGTATAAAAAGAACTCGTGATTTATTGTACCCTGATGGGTCACCCATCATTAGCAGTGAGTACGCCATTATGGGTCACCCATCATTAGCAGTGAGTACGCCATTATGGGTCACCCATCATTAGCAGTGAGTACGCCATTATGGGTCACCCATCATTAGCAGTGAGTACGCCATTATGGGTCACCCATCATTAGTAGTGAGTACGCCATTATGGGTCACCCATCATTAGTAGTGAGTACGCCATTATGGGTCACCCATCATTAGCAGTGAGTACGTCATTATGGGTCACCCATTAGCAGTGAGTACGCCATTATGGGTCACCCATCATTAGCAGTGAGTACGCCATTATGGGTCACCCATCATTAGCACCGGGTGCACCATTATGGGTCACCCATCATTAGCAGTGAGTACGCCATTATGGGTCACCCATCATTAGCAGTGAGTACTCCATTATGGGTCACCCATCATTAGCAGTGAGTACTCCATTATGGGTCACCCTTCATTAGCAGTGAGTACTCCATTATGGGTCACCCATCATTAGCAGTGAGTACGCCACTATGGGTCACCCATCATTAGCAGTGAGTACGCCATTATGGGTCACCCATCATTAGTAGTGAGTACGCCATTATGGGTCACCCATCATTAGCAGTGAGTACGCCATTATGGGTCACCCATCATTAGCAGTGAGTACACCATTATGGGTCACCCATCATTAGCAGTGAGTACGCCATTATGGGTCACCCATCATTAGCAGTGAGTACTCCATTATGGGTCACCCATCATTAGCAGTGAGTACTCCATTATGGGTCACCCATCATTAGCAGTGAGTACGCCATTATGGGTCACCCATCAGCAGTGAGTACGCCATTATGGGTCACCCATCATTAGCAGTGAGTACGCCATTATGGGTCACCCATCATTAGCAGTGAGTACGCCATTATGGGTCACCCATCATTAGCAGTGAGTACGCCATTATGGGTCACCCATTAGCAGTGAGTACGCCATTATGGGTCACCCATCATTAGCAGTGAGTACGCCATTATGGGTCACCCATCATTAGCAGTGAGTACTCCATTATGGGTCACCCATCATTAGCAGTGAGTATGCCACTATGGGTCACCCATCATTAGCAGTGAGTACGCCATTACGGGTCACCCATCATTAGCAGTGAGTACTCCATTATGGGTCACCCATCATTAGCACCGAGTACACCATTATGGGTCACCCATCAATAGCACCGAGTACACCATTATGGGTCACCCATCAATAGCACCGAGTACACCATTATGGGTCACCCATCAATAGCACCGAGTACACCATTATGGGTCACCCATCAATAGCAGTGAGTACGATAAACCAAGTTTTCCAATGGGCAACGGAGAACAATATGACATTCAATGAAGACAAATTCCAACTACTCCGTTATGGAAAACTGGAGGAAATAATAACTAGGACTGAGTATACTACAAACTCCAATCACACAATGAGCGGAAAAGTAATGTGAAGGACCTGGGAGTGATAATGTCTGAGGATCTCACCTTCAAGAATCACAACAGTGCCACTATAACATCTGTGAGGAAATGATAGGATGGATAATGAGAACATTCAAGACAAGACATGAAAAACCACTGATGATCCTTTTTAAATCACTTGTTCTCTCTAGGCTGGAATACTGCTGTACATCAACATCTCCATTCAAGGCAGGTGAAATTGCAGATCTAGAGAATGTACAGAGAACCTTTACTGCACGTATAAGTTCCATCAAACACCTTAACTACTGGGAACGACTGGAAGAACTTAACTTGTACTCACTGGAGCGCAGGCGAGAGAGATACATCGTAATCTACACCTGGAAGATCCTGAAGGGACTGGTCCCTAATCTGCACACACAAATCACTCCCTACGAAAGACTTGGCAGGCGATGCAACATACCCTCAGTCAAAAGTAAGGGCGCCATTAGTACACTAAGAGAAAACACGTAAGTGTCCGGGGCCCAAGACTGTTTAACAGCCTCACACCATGCATAAGGGGAATTACCTATAGGCCCCTGGCTGCCTTCAAGAGGGAGCTGGACGGATACCTAGTCAGTGCCGGATCAGCCGGGCTGTGGTTCGTACGCTGGACTACGTGCGGCCAGCAGTAACAGCCTGGTTGATCAGGCCCCGATCCACCGGGAGGCCTGGTCATGGACGGGGCCGCGGGGGCGTTGATCCCCGGAATACCCTCCACACTGCTATTACTACTGCTACTGCTACTATTACTACTGCTACTATTACTACTACTGTTACTACTACTACTACTGTTACTACTACTGCTATTACTACTATTACTACTGCTATTACTACTACTATTTCTACTGCTGCTACTATTACTACTTCTGCTACTATTACTACTACTGCTACTATTACTACTATTACTGCTGCTACTATTAGTACTACTACTGCTAATAATAATACTACTACTGATACTATTACTGCTACTAATACTATTACTGCTACTATTACTACTACTACTGACAGCTTGTGTGTAGTGTGTGTATTGTGAGAGCTGACAGCTTGTGTGTGTGGTGTGGGAGCTGACAGCTTGTGTGTGTGTTGTGGGAGCTGACAGCTTGTGTGTGTGGTGTGGGAGCTGACAGCTTGTGTGTGTGGTGTGGGAGCTGACAGCTTGTGTGTGTGGTGTGGGAGCTGACAGCTTGTGTGTGTGGTGTGGGAGCTGACAGCTTGTGTGTGTGGTGTGGGAGCTGACAGCTTGTGTGTGTGGTGTGGGAGCTGACAGCTTGTGTGTGTGGTGTGGGAGCTGACAGCTTGTGTGTGTGTGGTGTGGGAGCTGACAGCTTGTGTGTAGTGTGTCTGTTGTGGCCCAGGAACTAGGCCACAACAGAGTTTACCAGTACACTAAATGCTATATTTCAAATTTCTTTATCCGTTGTAAGCAAATTTAGGAAATTTGCTTACTATCGCTAATATTATTTTCCCTAATAGGATACCATGACATGTTACAGAGATTGCTACGCCGTCTCTGTACTCCTCAGTAAGTGGACGGTTAAGCAAGAATGTGACCATAAGGCTGACCGTTTAGTTTATATTTGGTTTGATTATCAAGTGTCTTATTAATATTATTATTAAAGATTCGCCGGTATTCTCCCGGCCCGGGCCTTTTCCAAGTGGTGGCCCGGCCTTGGCTCCCTGTTGAGGGAGTGTCTGAGACCTAAGTCTCCCATGGGAGGAGGCACAAGTACCTCCTCATCTTTGGGACCAACTGTCCCCAGGCCTAGCCACAAGCTAGGCCTCTCTGGTCTGCCATCCCCGCCACAAGGGGGCTAATGGGAATGACAGTCTTATGAGCTAAAGGCTCGGGCTCAGGCACCTACCCTGCCCTAGAAGGGTTAGGCATGGTAACGATGGACAAATATCTCCCAAACTGAAAGAAATAGTGAAACCTCAAAACTCGAACTGCTCCCAACACAACCAGTTATGTAAGTGTATTTTTGTAAGTGCTTTTATAAGTGTATTTTTGAGGGTCTGAAATGGACTAATCTAATTTACATTATTCCTGATGGAAATAAATTCATTCGGTAAAGGCACTCGAACAGCCTTCTGGACCGAAAAAAGTTCGATTTTTGAGGTTCCACTGTACTTGTAAAGTAACCTAAACATGGCTATTACAACATCAGTCAGCCTATTTACATTGCAGGATGCTCCGTAAACGTATCTATGTTCATGTTGGAAAATTCTGGAAGGAATGGTCCCAAATCTGCACACAGAAATCACTCCCTATGAAAGTAAAAGACTGGGCAGGCGATGCAAAATGCCCCTAATTAAAAGTAGGAGCGCCATTGGTACACTAAGGGAAAACACCATAAGTGTCCGGGGCCCAAGACTGTTCAACAGCCTCCCATCAAGCATTAGGGGAATTGCCAATAAGCCCCTGGCTGCCTTCAAGAGAGAGCTGGACAGATACCTAAAATCAGTGCCGGATCAGCCGGGCTGTGGCTCGTACGTTGGACTGCGTGCGGCCAGCAGTAACAGCCTAGTTGATCAGGCCCTGATCCATCGGGAGGCCTGGTCATGGACCGGGCCGCGGGGGCGTTGATCCCCGGAATAACCTCCAGGTAACCTCCAGGCTTCTAACTGCATTCCTATAACATTCACTTTCATTATTCACTTCTCTCCTGATATGATTTCTAATGCTAGACACAGACATACCAACGTTATATTCTACAGTGGAGAAAATCCTAGCTACCACTGCCTCGTAGATTGTGTGTAGAGAGTGTAGCGAAGGTCTGACCTTCTCACAGCTTTAGTGGCGAAAGATTTTTTCACAAATTTCGATACATTATCGATGTGCTACGATCCTATTCTATACGACAGTTGCATAGCGGGAGCAGAAGCTGTCTGCGTTGTCCTGTCACATTACCTCACACAGGATGAATTAGACGTAGTGTTGAAATCTGTCGGCTTGAGCTGACAGATTTGAGTAATGAGGACATCGTCACAGCTGATAGTCGTAATTCCCATATAGAAACTCCAGCAGAGTTACGTCCTCTGACGGTGGCCCATCCCACACACGGGAGAAATAAAGTATTTAGGAGGATATCAACGAAGAATTGTGTAAATGAGAGGAGAAAAAACAGAGGGAGAGAGACTAACAAAATTCTGGATTACCTTATATGTATCAGTACATGTATCAGTATGTAAACATAGCGAAGGTCTGGCCACCTCACCGCCTGCGTAACACTGCGTAGTCATTATACCCGCCCAACTCTGCGTACGTATACGCGCTTGCTCTCTTTATATATATATATATCTCTCTCTTGCTGCTAACTCTGATTTCTGTTTTTTTTACGCTGGCTCGTTTGTTATTAAAAAAAATGCGTTGATTATAATATGTACCTGACTCACCCTCTTTATATCATTATTACTGTCCGTCCGTGACAGTGCGCGTCCGTGTCACTGTCCGTCCGTGTCACCCTCTCTGGGATTTCATCTCTCGCCAGTATTACCATAGCGGATGTTCCTCCATAATATCATCCATGGACAGTTACCACACTAATACAATGGATGACATAGTAGCTATACGTCCGTAGTACAGCACGAACCTATGTCCACGTCCACGTCCACGCCCACGTACTGGGCGGGCGTACGTACGAGCATGTCTTACTTTTTTTTCATAATAGTCAATCGTAATAATTAGTGCATCAGTGAGGCAGTGTTGCCACGGTACAGTGATAGAAGGTCGTCACGGTACAGTGATAGAAGGTCGTCACGGTACAGTGATGGAAGGTCGTCACGGTACAGTGATAGAAGGTCGTCACGGTACAGTGATGGAAGGTCGTCACGGTACAGTGATAGAAGGTCGTCACGGTACAGTGATAGAAGGTCGTCACGGTACAGTGATAGAAGGTCGTCACGGTACAGTGATAGAAGGTCGTCACGGTACAGTGATGGAAGGTCGTCACGGTACAGTGATAGAAGGTCGTCACGGTACAGTGATAGAAGGTCGTCACGGAACAGTGATAGAAGGTCGTCACGGTACAGTGATAGAAGGTTGTCACGGTACAGTGATAGAAGGTTGTCACGGTACAGTGATAGAAGGTCGTCACGGTACAGTGATGGAAGGTCGTCACGGTACAGTGATAGAAGGTTGTCACGGTACAGTGATAGAAGGTCGTCACGGTACAGTGATAGAAGGTCGTCACGGTACAGTGATAGAAGGTTGTCACGGTACAGTGATAGAAGGTCGTCACGGTACAGTGATAGAAGGTCGTCACGGTACAGTGATAGAAGGTTGTCACGGTACAGTGATAGAAGGTTGTCACGGTACAGTGATAGAAGGTCGTCACGGTACAGTGATAGAAGGTCGTCACGGTGGAGTGATAGAAGGTCGTCACGGTACAGTGATAGAAGGTCGTCACGGTACAGTGATAGAAGGTCGTCACGGAACAGTGATAGAAGGTCGTCACGGAACAGTGATAGAAGGTCGTCACGGAACAGTGATAGAAGGTCGTCACGGTACAGTGATAGAAGGTCGTCACGGTACAGTGATAGAAGGTCGTCACGGTACAGTGATAGAAGGTCGTCACGGTACAGTGATAGAAGGTTGTCACGGTACAGTGATAGAAGGTCGTCACGGTACAGTGATAGAAGGTCGTCACGGTACAGTGATAGAAGGTTGTCACGGTACAGTGATAGAAGGTTGTCACGGTACAGTGATAGAAGGTTGTCACGGTACAGTGATAGAAGATTGTCACGGTACAGTGATAGGTCGTCACGGTACAGTGATAGAAGGTTGTCACGGTACAGTGATAGAAGGTCGTCACGGTACAGTGATAGAAGGTCGTCACGGTACAGTGATAGAAGGTTGTCACGGTACAGTGATAGAAGGTCGTCACGGTACAGTGATAGAAGGTCGTCACGGTGCAGTGATAGAAGGTCGTCACGGTACAGTGATAGAAGGTCGTCACGGTACAGTGATAGAAGGTCGTCACGGTACAGTGATAGAAGGTCGTCACGGAACAGTGATAGAAGGTCGTCACGGAACAGTGATAGGTCATCACGGAACAGTGATAGAAGGTCGTCACGGTACAGTGATAGAAGGTCGTCACGGTACAGTGATAGAAGGTCGTCACGGTACAGTGATAGAAGGTCGTCACGGTACAGTGATAAAGGTCGTCACGGTACAGTGATAGAAAGTCGTCACGGTACAGTGATAGAAGGTCGTCACGGTACAGTGATAGAAGGTCGTCACGGTACAGTGATAAAAGGTCGTCACGGTACAGTGATAGAAGGTCGTCACGGTACAGTGATAAAAGGTCGTCACGGTACAGTGATAGAAGGTCGTCACGGTACAGTGATAAAAGGTCGTCACGGTACAGTGATAAAAGGTCGTCACGGTACAGTGATAGAAGGTCGTCACGGTACAGTGATAGAAGGTCGTCACGGTACAGTGATAGAAGGTCGTCACGGTACAGTGATAGAAGGTCGTCACGGTACAGTGCTAAAAGGTCGTCACGGTACAGTGATAGGTCGTCACGGTACAGTGATAAAAGGTCGTCACGGTACAGTGATAGAAGGTCGTCACGGTACAGTGATAGAAGGTCGTCACGGTACAGTGATAGAAGGTCGTCACGGTACAGTGATAGAAGGTCGTCACGGTACAGTGATAGAAGGTTGTCACGGTACAGTGATAGAAGGTTGTCACGGTACAGTGATAGAAGGTCGTCACGGTACAGTGATAGAAGGTCGTCACGGTACAGTGATAGGTCGTCACGGTACAGTGATAGAAGGAAAAGGTGAAGTTGAAATTTTAATGATAGATTACACACTTGTCTATCGTCCCACCACCACCACCACCACCACCACCACTGCAACTATCATCACTACAACCACCATCACCACTACAGCCACCACTACAGCACTACAGCCACCACTACCATCACCACCACTACAACCATCATTACTACAACCACCATCACCACTACAATCACCACTACCAGCACTACAACCACCACTACCAGCACTACAACCACCACTACCAGGATTACAACCACTACTACAACCACCACTGCCATTATCACTACCACCACCATCACCACTACAACCACCACTACCAGCAGTACAGCCACCACTACCATCACCACCACTACAACCACCATTGTTTATCTCCCGCTAAATCTATTACATTTCATTACTAGTGACTTCCCGGTGACCAGTTAGTACTGGTGACTTCCCGGTGACCAGTTAGTACTGGTGACTTCCCAGTGACCAGTTAGTACTGGTGACTTCCCGGTGACCAGTTAGTACTGGTGACTTCCCGGTGACCAGTTAGTACTGGTGACTTCCCGGTGACCAGTTAGTACTGGTGACTTCCCGGTGACCAGTTAGTACTGGTGACTTCCCGGTGACCAGTTAGTACTGGTGACTTCCCGGTGACCAGTTAGTACTGGTGACTCAGAACATTCCTCTCTTGCATTGTGATTGTGTGTGTACTCGCCTATTTGTGGTTGCAGGGGTCAATTCATAGCTCCTGGCCCCATCTCTTCACTGATTGCTACTAGGTCCTCTCTCCCTGCTCCATGAGATTTATCATACCTCGTCTTAAAACTATGTATGGTTCCTGCCTCCACTACAACACTTGCCAGACTATTCCACTTCCTGACAACTCTATGACTGAAGAAATACTTCCTAACATCCCTTAGACTCAAAGAAGTCTTCAACTTCCATTTGTGACCTCTTGTTTCGGTGTCCCATCTCTGGAACATTCTGTCTCTGTCCACCTTGTCTATTCTGCGCAGTATTTTATATGTCGTTACCATGTCTCCCCTGACCCTCTTGCCCTTCAGTGTCGTCAGGTCAATTTCCCTTAACCGTGTGTGTGTGTGTGTGTGTGTGTGTGTACTCACCTAGTTGTGGTTGCAGGGGTCGAGTCACAGCTCCTGGCTGTGTATGTGTGTTTGTGTGTCACTCAAGTAGCTATGTCCACAATTTTGTTTTTTTCGACACAATCTGACATGCGTGCAGATTTCAACGTTCACTGGTGCTTCACCACCATCGCCTTGCCAGACGTGTCTAGGATATGTTTTTAATTTGATTATTTGTGAACAAATGTAATGCACAGGTGACAGTAAATTACCTTGAAAGAACGTAAATGTAATTTGTTTTATATTATTTGCTGGTAACTTGTTATTTTACAAGGCTGAGGGACTGACCACCTCAGATACTATTTCTCCAAGGTTAATGGACTGATTACATCATCTCCATTTCACAACTACACCTGTTGTCTCTGTATTTGACTGAAGAAGTCTACGGTGTAGGCAAAACGTTCCAACAATAAATTTAACCCTCCAGTACTCCTGCACCAGTTGTCCTCGGTCCGGTTGGTATGTCCCAACACCTGTGTGTTAGTGTCCACAGGATTACCCTCTGTTATGGCTGTTACTAAATCCACCCTCACTCCCCTCACTATAGAAATCAACTACCATATAAATCCTCGCCGCAACAAGGAAAAAAATCCTTCGCTGAAACTCAGTGATAGCGTTATTTCTTTGAGTCTTCGCAGGATATGCTCACAGAGGGGTGTATCTCTCGGTATATATACACAGAAGAATCTCTCTCTCTCTCTCGGTATATACACACCAAGAGGTGTGTGTATATCTTAGCGTACAGACACTGGAAGGTGAGAGTGGACCCTGGGACACCATGAACCACCTGCAACTGCCAGGTACAGGTGGACCCCAGGTACAGGTGGACCCCAGGTACAGGTGGACCCCAGGTACAGGTGGACCCCAGGTACAGGTGAACCCCAGGTACAGCTGGACCCCAGGTACAGGTGGACCCCAGGTACAGCTGGACCCCAGGTACAGCTGGACCCCAGGTACAGGTGGACCCCAGGTACAGCTGAACCCCAGGTACAGGTGGACTCTTGCAGGGTGAAGGTGGAGGCGCCGTGATTACAGGGTGATCAAGTCGTTACTCCCCCTGCTGGTGCGAGGGGAGGGGAGGGGAAGGATTGGCGAGAGGGGACGCCCCTCCCCTTCTGTAATTAAAAGTAATTTACCCAAAATATGAAACTAGAGATGGGAAGAATGGGGGGCGGCGAGCCCTTGTGTATCAGTACATATATACACAATACAATCATATACACAGTACATACATTCATGCATAATTCATACATAAATACATTCATACATAAGACATACATACATACAAATAAACAACCATTTAAATCAACATTAAGATTTACCATATTAAGAATATACCAAAACTCACATTAAGAATATACCAAAACTCACATTAAGAATATACCAAAACTCACATTAAGAATATACCAAAACTCACATTAAGAATATACCAAAACGTATATACACAAAAAGATTGAGATAAAGGTAAGGAAAGCATAAGATGGAAGAAACTGGGGGAATAAACAGTGAGGAGAATAAATGGTGGTAATGTGTGGTTAATTATGTAATTATCTAGAGGGAGCGAGGGTATTACTGGAGTGCCTTATTGTAGAGCTGAGAGAGAGGGAGAGAGACATGGGGGAGAGAGATGGGGAAGAGAAATGGGAGAGAGAGAGAGGGAGAGAGAGAGATTCCCTGATCCAGCAAGGGACCCTCCTTGGATAGCTACAAGAACTGTCAAAACTGTCAGTGGTGGCAATAAGGCAGGAGGAGGTGCATCTTTCTTCTTAAATTACTTGACCAAGAAAAGGCTGTGGGCCCAGACAAGTTGAGTCCAAGATTGCTGAGATGCGCAGACCAGCTAGCAGCACCTCTAACTCGCATCTTTCAGCACTGTATGGTACAGTGTAAATGGCCTTCTCTGTGGAAAGAGGCAAATGTAGTCCCTGTTCACAAAAAGAAGAGCAGAGCAGTATTACAACCCAGGAGTCCCAAAGGCCTGTTATCCTGGGTGTAAAGGGAGCAAAATAAACACAGCAGAAAAACTTTTGACTTGTATTATCCTTCACCAGTTTAGAACAGAATTATGTACACTATATACACTGTGTACAACAATAGGTATTAGTGCACTCCACGGTAAGCAAGGCAGAATAGAAGCCACTAGAGAGCAGACCGTGCTTCAACCAGCTCTAGAATGGGAATGACAAGGGCAGACAGCTGAGTGGTACCCACAACACCTCTGCGATTGCCAAAACTATCTTCTCATTGGCTGGAACCTGGGTACTGATTGAATGACGGGGCTCCATCATCAACCCTTAGTACCTGATTCGCTGGTTGGAGGTGATAGCATTTCAGTGAGTGTGTGCATATGCGCTGAATAAAGGTTACGTACTCTTTGCATGCCACAAGCAGAAATCAGCAACTGTTGGCCAGTGTCACTCCTGTCAATCACTGGCAAGATCCTTGAGACAATAATCTCAAGACATATGAGTCTTTTGACCATCACTCACTACTTTGTGACCGTCAATATGGCTCCAGGAAAGGTTACTCTTCTTCTGATCTGTTGTTAAACCTCTCCACTAAGTGGCACCAGTCACTGAATGTATCCAGAGTCAGCTGTGTGGTAGCATTGGACATTGCTGGTGCTTTCGACCGAGTGTGGCACCAGGGCCTCTTGGCAAAACTGCAAGCACTGGGAATTGCAGGCTCTACGCTATGTCTCCTCAGTGATTACCTTCATGGTAGATCTCTAAGGGTAGTTCTCAATGGCATATGCAGATGGCTGTACTCTGACATTTACTTATCCAAGAGAAGAAATGCCAGCTGCTCTAAGCTACATCAATCACCAGCTAAGAGCTATATCAGCTTGGGGAAACCGATGACAGGTAACATTTGCACCTAAGAAAACACAAATGATGATGGTCTCTAGGCACCATGATGGTATTGCCGGAGCAGTAGTAAGAATGAATGGGAGAGTGTTGATACCCTGGGAAAAAGTTGATATACTTGTGGTGAAATTTAACTCCAAACTGACCATGAAGAACCATGTTGTAAATCTTGCAAACAAGGCAGTCAGGAAGTTTAAAGCACTTCGACGTATCTCGCATTTGCTCGACAGTAGGGATTGCAAGTTTCTGTATGAGGCACAAGTACGCTCACACCTTGAGTATGCTCCACTTTCTTGGTTTGCCTGCCCCCCATCTCAGCTGCGACTGCTTGGCAGAGTAGAGAACAGAGCAGGACGTCTCATCTCTCGCCTGGACCCATCCTGGATAGATCTGTCATTTCAGCAGAGCCTTCAACATAGGAGGGATGTGGGTGGCCTTACTGTTATGTACAAGGCCAATATTATCAAAGTATCACACTTGGCTCCACTTCGAAGACAGGGAGATGCAAGCTTCTATACCACAAGACGGGCAGAAAGCAGCAACTTCACTGTGGCTGTAACCTGCAGAACATCACTTCATCGGAAATTATTTATCCCCAGGATGACTCGAGTCTGGAACACGTTGGTACAGCATTATGATGTCAACGAGATAATCGGTTGATCAAATGAAAATGCTGGCCCACAGATGGCTCCAACTTCATCCTGTTCCCTACTTTGTTTCATGACATTAAAATGCTTTCAAATGAGATGATGTAGATAACAGCTCTTAACTTGTCAATAAAGTTAGGAATCCTTAACCTAACCTTGTCCAACCCTGTGTAAAAAAAAAAGAGAGATGAGAGAGAGAGCGCGAGATAGAGAGAGAGACTCGTTTGTACTCCGTGTCTGGTCTTAATTCTCATCCCCTGATGCGTTTGGCGTTTTCTTTTCAAATAATAATAATAATAATCATTATATCTATTCATTTCCATTATTTTTTTCTTCCTATTAGCTTCGATTCCATCTGCTTGCCTCTCTTCCCCTGCCTCTCTTCCCCTGCCTCTCTTCCCCTGCCTCTCTTCCCCTGCCTCTCTTCCCCTGCCTCTCTACCCCTGCCTCTCTACCCCTGCCTCTCTACCCCTGCCTCTCTTCCCCTGCCTCTCTTCCCCTGCCTCTCTTCCCCTGCTTCTCTTCCCCTGCTTCTCTTCCCCTGCCTCTCTTCCCCTGCCTCTCTTCCCCTGCCTCTCTTCCCCTGCTTCTCTTCCCCTGCTTCTCTTCCCCTGCCTCTCTTCCCCTGCCACTCTTCCCCTGCCTCTCTTCCCCTGCCTCTCTTCCACTCCCTCTCTTCCCCTGCCTCTCTTTCCCTGCCTCTCTTTCCATGCCTCTCTTCCCCTGCCTCTCTTCCCCTGCCTCTCTTCCCCTGCCTCTCTTCCCCTGCCTCTCTTCCACTGCCTCTCTTCCCCTGCCTCTCTTCCCCTGCCTCTCTTTCCCTGCCTCTCCCCCTGCCTCTCTTCCCCTGCCTCTCTTCCTCTGCATCTCTTCCACTGCCTCTCTTCCCCTGCCTCTCTTCCCCTGCCTCTCTTCCCCTGCCTCTCTTCCACTGCCTCTCTTCCCCTGCTTCTCTTCCCCTGCCTCTCTTCCCCTGCCTCTCTTCCCCTGCCTCTCTTCCCCTGCCTCTCTTCCCCTGCCTCTCTTCCCCTGCCTCTCTTCCCCTGCCTCTCTTCCCCTGCCTCTCTTCCCCTGCCTCTCTTCCACTGCCTCTCTTCCCCTGCCTCTCTTCCCCTGCCTCTCTTCCCCTGCCTCTCTTCCCCTGCCTCTCTTCCCCTGCCTCTCTTCCCCTGCCTCTCTTCCCCTGCCTCTCTTCCACTCCCTCTCTTCCCCTGCCTCTCTTTCCCTGCCTCTCTTTCCCTGCCTCTCTTCCCCTGCCTCTCTTCCCCTGCCTCTCTTCCACTGCCTCTCTTCCACTGCCTCTCTTCCTCTGCCTCTCTTCCACTGCCTCTCTTCCCCTGCCTCTCTTCCCCTGCCTCTCTTCCTCTGCCTCTCTTCCACTGCCTCTCTTCCCCTGCCTCTGATCCATCTTTGTATTACCTGTGTCACAAACTTACACCTGTCATCACCTGTTAATAATCCCAGGTAATTACTTTTTACCCTCCTTCTATATATTGTGTATTTTCTGCCTTCGTTTGTTTTTGTTATTTAATGACGCGTTGTGTTTCTCTTTGTTATAATGTAGTGTGAGGTTGGTACTTGTTGTGTCACAACAAGTGTAGTGTGAGGTTGGTACTTGTTGTGTCACAACAAGTGTAGTGTGAGGTTGGTACTTGTTGTGTCACAACAAGTGTAGTGTGAGGTTGGTACTTGTTGTGTCACAACAAGTGTAGTGTGAGGTTGGTACTTGTTGTGTCACAACAAGTGTAGTGTGAGGTTGGTACTTGTTGTGTCACAACAAGTGTAGTGTGAGGTTGGTACTTGTTGTGTCACAACAAGTGTAGTGTGAGGTTGGTACTTGTTGTGTCACAACAAGTGTAGTGTGAGGTTGGTACTTGTTGTGTCACAACAAGTGTAGTGTGAGGTTGGTACTTGTTGTGTCACAACAAGTGTAGTGTGAGGTTGGTACTTGTTGTGTCACAACAAGTGTAGTGTGAGGTTGGTACTTGTTGTGTCACAATAAGTGTAGTGTGAGGTTGGTACTTGTTGTGTCACAATAAGTGTAGTGTGAGGTTGGTACTTGTTGTGTCACAACAAGTGTAGTGTGAGGTTGGTACTTGTTGTGTCACAACAAGTGTAGTGTGAGGTTGGTACTTGTTGTGTCACAACAAGTGTAGTGTGAGGTTGGTACTTGTTGTGTCACAACAAGTGTAGTGTGAGGTTGGTACTTGTTGTGTCACAATAAGTGTGTGAGGTTGGTACTTGTTGTGTCACAACAAGTGTAGTGTGAGGTTGGTACTTGTTGTGTCACAACAAGTGTAGTGTGAGGTTGGTACTTGTTGTGTCACAACAAGTGTAGTGTGAGGTTGGTACTTGTTGTGTCACAACAAGTGTAGTGTGAGGTTGGTACTTGTTGTGTCACAACAAGTGTAGTGTGAGGTTGGTACTTGTTGTGTCACAATAAGTGTAGTGTGAGGTTGGTACTTGTTGTTGTATCACAACAAGTGTAGTGTGAGGTTGGTACTTGTAGTTGTATCACAACAAGTGTAGTGTGAGGTTGGTACGTGTAGTTGTACCAGAACAAGTGTAGTGTGAGGTTGGTACTTGTAGTTGTATCACAACAAGTGTAGTGTGAGGTTGGTACTTGTTGTACCACAACAAGTGTAGTGTGAGGTTGGTACTTGTAGTTGTACCACAACAAGTGTAGTGTGAGGTTGGTACTTGTAGTTGTATCACAACAAGTGTAGTGTGAGGTTGGTACTTGTAGTTGTACCACAACAAGTGTAGTGTGAGGTTGGTACTTGTAGTTAGCGTGTAATAGCAGGTATAATAACTCTCGTATCTACTTAATGTACTTTCACTTACTACTGTAATACGTTGTAATTAAGGCTACAATAATTACTGTGGGGCAAGTCAGACCCACTTGTGGAGGAGGAAAAGGTCTACCTCAAGAGTACAGTAAAATGCCCTTTATCTCCTCTCCGGTTTTAGACTGACTTGTACCTCTGTCTTCTATCCGTTTTTAGACCGACTTGTACCTGTCTCCTCTCCGTTTTTAGACCGACTTGTACCTGTCTCCTCTCCGTTTTTAGACCGACTTGTACCTGTCTCCTCTCCGTTTTAAGGCCGACTTGTACCTGTCTCCTATCCGTTTTTAGACTGATCTTACATGGTTCGTAGGGTCGCCATCGTTCACTGGAGCTAGTTTCTGTCATGTACCTCTGGTCAGGCGTGTTCAAGCAGGCTGTGGTGGGTGAATATGTGTGATGAGTGTGTTTGTTTATTGTTGTATTGTCACTGGTGTGTACTCACCTAGTTGAGGTTGCGGGGGTCGAGTCCGAGCTCCTGGCTTGTGTGTGTGTGTGTGTCGTCGTCCTGGTTACACTGACCTTGTCAGGTGACAGTCCTTGGCTGCAGCTGGCCCGCCGGAAGTGATTTTTGCGCACTAGATAGTTGATGGATTGTCTGTATGGAGATAGAGATAGAGCGAGAGAGTTCATTTTATTATGCGTGTGCGCGTGTGAGAATTGTTCATTGTTGAGTGTGTGTGTGTGTGTGTGTGTGTGCGCGTGTGTTTGGGAGAGAGAAGTGGTCAGTGGTATGTACGTGTACATGACGGCACTGGTCATTGTGGTTCATGTGTACGTGACACACACACACACACACACACACACACACACACACATGCTGTGTGTGTGAAATTAATTTCCAAACTAGGTTAGAAAGCAGATATACTAAGTTAAGTACTACAGTGGATCAAGGAATAACTAACCAACAGGAGACACAGACGTATAGTAAGGGCGGACGTTTCAGGAAGAAGAAAGGGTAACAAGTGGGGTTCCCTAAGGATCAGTACTTGGGCCATTACTTTTCCTAATATGTGGAAAATGACCTGCTACTGGGTAATTTAAGTTTATGCATCATTGTTTACCGATAGTGTCACGTTCACGAGAATTAATTGCAACGACTTGGACGCGTTCCAAGTGGCTGCTGGAGTTCAACCCTTCTAAATGTAATGTCACGTGAATAGTGGAAGAAGAGAGAGAGAGAAGACCAGAGACGGAGTACGGCTCAAGACATAAAAACTGTAAATACAGCTCAAGGACAAAGTTCACGGATTGAACATAAAGACAAACACCTATCGCATAACATTGGCTAGCGAATCCCAGAGCTACCTTCAGTGACGCCAACAAAGAATCCTTCAGAATACTGTATATAACATATATGAGGGCCAGACATAGAGTACTGAGCGCCAGCAGGCAGCCCACACCTAACCGAGTATCTTTCAAGAACTCTTTAATACATTGAGACGCTCTGAAGAATATTGTACTCTTAAGCTGGGCCAGGAACCAAGAGTCGAACTTCTCCCTCCCGCAAACAAAGCTGAGTACAACCTAGTGAGTACAATCAGGTGAGTACAGTGAGAAGGACTTTCACCCTTATAACGCGCTGCGGTAACAGTGGTAGTTACCGCCCCACCAGTGACACTCTCGGAACCATGTCAGGCACCGCTGTAGTCTTTGTTGTGGTCAACTGAGTTGTTGTAGCACGCCCGTGTGTTAGGTCACCAGCTGTAGCACGCCCGTGTGTGTGTGGGCGTCACCAGCTGCAACAACACGCCCGTGTGTGTGTGTGTGAGCGTCACCAGCTGCAGCAACACGTGTGTGTGTGTGTGTGTGTGTGTGGGCGTCACCAGCTGCAGCAACACGTGTGTGTGTGTGTGTGTGGGCGTCACCATCTGCAACAACACGTGTGTGTGTGTGTGGGCGTCACCAGCTGCAGCAACACGTGTGTGTGTGTGTGTGTGTGTGTGTGTGTGTGTGTGTGTGTGTGGGCGTCACCAGCTGCAATAACACGTCCATGTGTGTATATGTGTGGGCGTCACCAGCTGCAACAACACGTCCATGTATGTATATGTGTGTGGGCGTCACCAGCTGCAACAACACGTGTGTGTGTGTGTGTGTGTGTGTGTGTGTGTGTGTGTGTGTGTGTTTGTGTGTGTGTATGGGCGGCCCCATCTGCAACAACACGCCTGTGTGTGTTGGCGTCACCAGCTGCAACAACACGCCCGTGTGGGTGTATGGGCGTCACCAGCTGCAACAACACGCCCGTGTGTGTGTATGGGCGTCACCAGCTGCAACAACACGCCCGTGTGGGTGTATGGGCGTCACCAGCTGCAACAACACGCCCGTGTGTGTGTATGGGCGTCACCAGCTGCAACAACACGCCCGTGTGGGTGTATGGGCGTCACCAGCTGCAACAACACGCCCGTGTGTGTGTGTATGGGCGTCACCAGCTGCAACAACACGCCCGTGTGTGTGTATGGGCGTCACCAGCTGCAACAACACGCCCGTGTGTGTGTATGGGCGTCACCAGCTGCAACAACACGCCCGTGTGTGTGTATGGGCGTCTAGTAGTCTCCAAAGGCCTAGTAGTCTCCGAAGACCTAGTAGTCTTCAAATATCTAGTAGTCTCCAAAGACCTAGTAGCCTCCGAAGGCCTAGTAGTCTCCAAATGCCTAGTAGTCTCCGAAGGCCTAGTAGTCTCCAAAGGCCTAGTAGTCTCCGAAGGCCTAGTAGTCTCCGAAGGCCTAGTAGTCTCCAAATGCCTAGTAGTCTCCGAAGGCCTAGTAGTCTCCAAAGGCCTAGTAGTCTCCGAAGGCCTAGTAGTCTCCGAAGACCTAGTAGCCTCTGAAGGCCTAGTAGTCTCCGAAGGCCTAGTAGTCTCCAGAGGCCTAGTAGTCTCCGAAGGCCTAGTAGTCTCCGAAGGCCTAGTAGTCTCCGAAGGCCTAGTAGTCTCCAAAGGCCTAGTAGTCTCTGAAGGTATAGTAGCCTCTGAAGGCCTAGTAGTCTCCGAAGGTCTAGTAGCCTCTGAAGGCCTAGTAGCCTCTGTGGGCCTAGTAGTCTCCGAAGGTCTAGTAGCCTATGAAGAACTAATAGTCTCCATAGGCCTAGTAGTCTCCGAAGGCCTAGTAGTCTCCGAAGGTCTTTGTTCCACAGTGTGTGTTACACGTTTGTGGGTGTGGTATACCAGCATCAAGACCCCTCCTTGATGGTGGAGGCTTCACCATCATCAACACTCCTTGATTGTGGAGGCTTCACCAGCATCAACACTCCTTGATTGTGGAGGCTTCACTAGCATCATGACCCCTCCTTGATGATGGAGGCTTCACCAGCATCATGACCCCTCCTTGATGATGGAGGCTTCAATAGCATCAAGACTCCTCCTTGATGGTGGAGGCTTCACTAGCATCAAGACCCCTCCTTGATGGTGAAGGCTTCACTAGCATCAAGACCCCTCCTTGATGGTGGAGGCTTCACCAGCATCGACACTCCTCCTTGATGGTCGAGGCTTCACCAGCATCAATACCCCTCCTTGATGGTGGAGGCTTCAGCATCAAGACCCCTCCTTGATAGTGGAGGCTTCACCAGCATCAAGACCCCTCCTTGATGGTGGAGGCTTCACCAGCATCAACACTCCTTGATAATGGAGGCTTCACTAGCATCAAGACCCCTCCTTGATGGTGGAGGCTTCACCAGCATCAAGACCCCTCCTAGATGGTGGAGGCTTCACCAGCATCAAGACCCCTCCTTGATGGTGGAGGCTTCAATAGCATCAAGACTCCTTGATGGTGGAGGCTTCACTAGCATCAAGACCCCTCCTTGATGGTCGAGTCTTCACCAGCATCAAGAACCCTCCTTGATGGTCGAGGCTTCATCAGTACACTGAATCACTATATCTTGGCAATGTACTAGTGTGTTAGTGTGTTGTCAGTGTACTAGTGTGCCAGTGTACTAGTGTGTTGTCAGTGTACTAGTGTGCCAGTGTACTAGTGTGTTAGTGTACTAGTGTGTTGTCAGTGTACTAGTGTGCCAGTGTACTAGTGTGTTAGTGTATTAGTGTGTTGTCAGTGTACTAGTGTGTTAGTGTACTAGTGTGTTAGTGTACTAGTGTGTTGTCAGTTGCTAGTGTGTCAGTGTACTAGTGTGTCAGTGTACTAGTGTGTTAGTGTACTAGTGTGTCAGTGTACTAGTGTGCCAGTGTACTAGTGTGTTGTCATTGTACTAGTGTGTTGTCAGTGTACTAGAGCGTCGTCAGTGTACTAGTGTGTTAGTGTATTAGTGTGTTGTCAGTTGCTAGTGTGTTGTCAGTGTACTAGTGTGTCAGTGTACTAGTGTGCCAGTGTACTAGTGTGCCAGTGTACTAGTGTGTCAATGTACTAGCGTGTCAGTGTACTAGTGTGTTAGTGTACTAGTGTGTTGTCAGTGTACTAGTGTGTCAGTGTACTAGTGTGTCAATGTACTAGCGTGTCAGTGTACTAGTGTGTTAGTGTACTAGTGTGTTGTCAGTGTACTGGTGTGCCAGTGTACTAGTGTGTCAGTGTACTAGTGTGTTAGTGTACTAGTGTGTTGTCAGTGTACTAGTGTGTTAGTGTACTAGTGTGTTGTCAGTTACTAGTGTGTTTGTGTACTAGTATGTTGTCAGTGTACAAGTGTGTTGCCAGTGTACTAGTGTGTCAATGTACTAGCGTGTCAGTGTACTAGTGTGTTTGTGTACTAGTGTGTTGTCAGTGTACAAGTGTGTTGTCAGTGTACTAGTGTGTTGTCAGTGTACTAGTGTGTTAGTGTACTAGCGTGTTGTCAGTGTACTAGTGTGTTAGTGTACTAGCGTGTTGTCAGTGTACTAGTGTGTTATCAGTGTACTAATGTGTTGTCAGTTACTAGTGTGTTTGTGTACTAGTATGTTGTCAGTGTACAAGTGTGTTGTCAGTGTACAAGTGTGTTGTCAGTGTACTAGTGTGTTGTCAGTGTACAAGTGTGTTGTCAGTGTACAAGTGTGTTGTCAGTGTACAAGTGTGTTGTCAGTGTACAAGTGTGTTGTCAGTGTACAAGTGTGTTGTCAGCGTACTAGTGTGTTGTCAGTGTACTAGTGTGTTTATGTACTAGTATGTTGTCAGTGTACTAGTGTGTTGTCAGTGTACTAGTGTGTTAGTGTACTAGCGTGTTGTCAGTGTACTAGTGTGTTTATGTACTAGTATGTTGTCAGTGTACTAGCGTGTTGTCAGTGTACTAGTGTGTTGTCAGTGTACTAGTGTGTTTATGTACTAGTATGTTGTCAGTGTACTAGTGTGTTGTCAGTGTACTAGTGTGTTAGTGTACTAGCGTGTTGTCAGTGTACTAGTGTGTTATCAGTGTACTAGTGTGTTGTCAGTGTACTAGTGTGTTGTCAGTGTACTAGTGTGTTGTCAGTGTACTAGTGTGTTGCCAGTGTACTAGTGTGTTGTCAGTGTACTAGTGTGTTGTCAGCGTACTAGTGTGTTGTCAGTGTACTAGTGTGTTTATGTACTAGTATGTTGTCAGTGTACTAGCGTGTTGTCAGTGTACTAGTGTGTTGTCAGTGTACTAGTGTGTTTATGTACTAGTATGTTGTCAGTGTACTAGTGTGTTGTCAGTGTACTAGTGTGTTAGTGTACTAGCGTGTTGTCAGTGTACTAGTGTGTTATCAGTGTACTAGTGTGTTGTCAGTGTACTAGTGTGTTGTCAGTGTACTAGTGTGTTGTCAGTGTACTAGTGTGTTGTCAGTGTACTAGTGTGTTGTCAGTGTACTAGTGTGTTATCAGTGTACTAATGTTTTGTCAGTTACTAGTGTGTTTGTGTACTAGTATGTTGTCAGTGTACAAGTGTGTTGTCAGTGTACTAGTGTGTTGTCAGTGTACTAGTGTGTTGTCAGTGTACTAGTGTGTTAGTGTACTAGCGTGTTGTCAGTGTACTAGTGTGTTGTCAGTGTACTAGTGTGTTAGTGTACAAGTGTGTTGTCAGTGTACTAGTGTGTTGTCAGTGTACTAGTGTGTTAGTGTACAAGTGTGTTGTCAGTGTACTAGTGTGTTGTCAGTTACTAGTGTGTTTGTGTACTAGTATATTGTCAGTGTACTAGTGTGTTGTCAGTGTACTAGTGTGTTAGTGTACAAGTGTGTTGTCAGTGTACTAGTGTGTTGTCAGTGTACTAGTGTGTTAGTGTACTAGTGTGTTGTCAGTGTACTAGTGTGTTGTCAGTGTACTAGTGTGTTAGTGTACAAGTGTGTTGTCAGTGTACTAGTGTGTTGTCAGTGTACTAGTGTGTTAGTGTACAAGTGTGTTGTCAGTGTACTAGTGTGTTAGTGTACAAGTGTGTTGTCAGTGTACTAGCGTGTCGTCAGTGTACTAGCGTGTCGTCAGTGTACTAGTGTGTTGTCCGTGTACTAGTGTGTTGTCAGTGTACTAGTGTTGTCAGTGTACAAGTGTGTTGTCAGTGTACTAGTGTGTTGTCAGTGTACTAGTGTGTTAGTGTACAAGTGTGTTGTCAGTGTACTAGTGTGTTGTCAGTGTACAAGTGTGTTGTCAGTGTACTAGTGTGTTGTCAGTGTACTAGTGTGTTAGTGTACAAGTGTGTTGTCAGTGTACTAGTGTGTTGTCAGTGTACTAGTGTGTTGTCAGTGTACAAGTGTGTTGTCAGTGTACTAGTGTGTTAGTGTACAAGTGTGTTGTCAGTGTACTAGCGTGTCGTCAGTGTACTAGCGTGTCGTCAGTGTACTAGTGTGTTGTCAGTGTACTAGTGTGTTGTCAGTGTACTAGTGTGTTAGTGTACAAGTGTGTTGTCAGTGTACTAGCGTGTCGTCAGTGTACTAGCGTGTCGTCAGTGTACTAGTGTGTCGTCAGTGTACTAGTGTGTTGTCAGTGTACTAGCTTGTTATCAGTGTACTAGTGTGTTGTCAGTGTACCAGTGTGTTGTCAGTGTACTAGTGTGTTGTTAGTGTTATATGAAGTCGTCAGTGTACTAGTGTGTGTACTAGTATGTTGTCAGTATACAAGTGTGTTGTCAGTGTACAAGTGTGTTGTCAGTGTACTAGCGTGTTGTCAGTGTACAAGTGTGTTGTCAGTGTACTAGTGTGTTGTCAGTGTACAAGTGTGTTGTCAGTGTACTAGTGTGTTGTCAGTGTACGAGTGTGTTATCAGTGTACTAATGTTTTGTCAGTTACTAGTGTGTTTGTGTACTAGTATATTGTCAGTGTACAAGTGTGTTGTCAGTGTACTAGTGTGTCAGTGTACTAGTGTGTTAGTGTACAAGTGTGTTGTCAGTGTACTAGTGTGTTGTCAGTGTACTAGTGTGTTAGTGTACTAGTGTGTTGTCAGTGTACTAGTGTGTTGTCAGTGTACTAGTGTGTTAGTGTACAAGTGTGTTGTCAGTGTACTAGTGTGTTGTCAGTGTACTAGTGTGTTAGTGTACAAGTGTGTTGTCAGTGTACTAGTGTGTTAGTGTACAAGTGTGTTGTCAGTGTACTAGCGTGTCGTCAGTGTACTAGCGTGTCGTCAGTGTACTAGTGTGTTGTCCGTGTACTAGTGTGTTGTCAGTGTACTAGTGTTGTCAGTGTACAAGTGTGTTGTCAGTGTACTAGTGTGTTGTCAGTGTACTAGTGTGTTAGTGTACAAGTGTGTTGTCAGTGTACTAGTGTGTTGTCAGTGTACAAGTGTGTTGTCAGTGTACTAGTGTGTTGTCAGTGTACTAGTGTGTTAGTGTACAAGTGTGTTGTCAGTGTACTAGCGTGTCGTCAGTGTACTAGCGTGTCGTCAGTGTACTAGTGTGTTGTCAGTGTACTAGTGTGTTGTCAGTGTACTAGTGTGTTAGTGTACAAGTGTGTCGTCAGTGTACTAGCGTGTCGTCAGTGTACTAGCGTGTCGTCAGTGTACTAGTGTGTCGTCAGTGTACTAGTGTGTTGTCAGTGTACTAGCTTGTTATCAGTGTACTAGTGTGTTGTCAGTGTACCAGTGTGTTGTCAGTGTACTAGTGTGTTGTTAGTGTTATATAAAGTCGTCAGTGTACTAGTGTGTGTACTAGTATGTTGTCAGTATACAAGTGTGTTGTCAGTGTACAAGTGTGTTGTCAGTGTACTAGCGTGTTGTCAGTGTACCAGTGTGTTGTCAGTGTACCAGTGTGTTGTCAGTATGCCAGTGTGTTGTCAGTGTACCAATGTGTTGTCAGTGTACCAGTGTGTTGTCAGTGTACCAGTGTGTTGTCAGTGTACCAGTGTGTTGTCAGTGTACCAGTGTGTTGTCAGTGTACCAGTGTGTTATCAGTGTACCAGTGTGTTGTCAGTGTACCAGTGTGTTGTCAGTGTACAAGTGTGTTATCAGTGTACCAGTGTGTTGTCAGTGTACCAGTGTGTTGTCAGTGTACTAGCGTGTTATCAGTGTACCAATGTGTTGTCAGTGTACCAGTGTGTTGTCAGTGTACCAGTGTGTTATCAGTGTACCAATGTGTTGTCAGTGTACCAGTGTGTTGTCAGTGTACCAGTGTGTTGTCAGTGTACTAGCGTGTTATCAGTGTACCAGTGTGTTGTCAGTGTACCAGTGTGTTGTCAGTGTACCAGTGTGTTGTCAGTGTACCAGTGTGTTGTCAGTGTACCAATGTGTTGTCAGTGTACCAGTGTGTTGTCAGTGTACCAGTGTGTTGTCAGTGTACCAGTGTGTTGTCAGTGTACCAGTGTGTTGTCAGTGTACCAGTGTGTTGTCAGTGTACCAATGTGTTGTCAGTGTACCAGTGTGTTGTCAGTGTACCAGTGTGTTGTCAGTGTACCAGTGTGTTGTCAGTGTACCAATGTGTTGTCAGTGTACCAGTGTGTTGTCAGTGTACCAGTGTGTTGTCAGTGTACCAGTGTGTTGTCAGTGTACCAGTGTGTTGTCAGTGTACCAGTGTGTTGTCAGTGTACCAGTGTGTTGTCAGTGTACCAATGTGTTGTCAGTGTACCAGTGTGTTGTCAGTGTACCAGTGTGTTGTCAGTGTACCAATGTGTTGTCAGTGTACCAATGTGTTGTCAGTGTACCAGTGTGTTGTCAGTGTACCAGTGTGTTGTCACTGGTTCAACAAAACACTGAGGGTTGTAATCAGGGCCACAGTGTTTGAAATTAGTACACAGAGGCGTAATTCAGGAAGCTTAACACGTAATTAACCCCACTCCTCCGTCCCCCCCCTCTCTCTCTCTCTCTCTCTCTCTCTCTCTCGTTCATTTATTCGTGGTGTGTACAGCCCAGTCACCGGGAGGATCTATCTAGCATTGTGTTCTGTTTACTATGGCCTTCACTCTTTCCTCCTCCCGATCCTCCTCTTAATCCTCCTCCTGCTCCTCCTAATCCTCCTCCTAATTCTCCTTCTAATTTTCCTTCTCCAGTTCAACATCAGTCCCGCAAGATCTTAAAGTTAATAGATAAGTGTACATCGATTCGTGCTCACGGTTCATTTTTGTGCTCGTAACCCAGAACTGTCCCAAGAGGCACAGAGAGAGAGAGAGAGAGAGAGAGAGAGAGAGAGAGAGAGAGCGTACTCACCTATTTGTACTCACCTATTTGTGGTTGCAGGGGTCGAGTCTTAGCTCCTGGCCCCGAGCTACTGGGCCCTCTCTCTCCCCGCTCCATGAGCTTTATCAAACCTCGTCTTAAAACTGTGTATGGTTCCTGCCTCCACTACGTCATTTTCTAGGCTATTCCACTGAGAGAGAGAGAGAGAGAGAGAAGGTATGTCTATTAAGGGAAGGAGGCAAGGTCTTTGCAGAACGTCTTGAGAGGCGGCTATTGTATCCTGTGAGAGGTCACCTTCAGCTTATTATCTATATCCTCTCTCTCTCTCTCTCTCTATTTGGAGTTTTTGTGGAGGGCGTGAGTATAGGAGGACTGGGGGAGATGAAGGACAATGGATAAATAAATGACATGGGGAGGGAAGAGGAGGAGTGAGACAAGAGAGACAACAGGAGTGAGACAAGAGAGACAACAGGAGTGAGACAAGAAGAGAGACAACAGGAGTGAGATAAGAAGAGAAACAACAGGAGTGAGACAAGAAGAGAGACAACAGGAGTGAGACAAGAGAGACAACAGGAGTGAGACAAGAAGAAAGGCAACAGGAGTGAGACAAGAGAGACAACAGGAGTGAGACAAGAAGAGACAACAGAAGTGAGACAAGAAGAGAAACCACAGGAGACAAAAGAGACAACAGGAGTGAGACAAGAAGAGAGACAACAGGAGTGAGGCAAGAATAGGGACAACAGGAGCGAGACAAGAGAGACAACAGGAGTGAGGCAAGAAGAGAGACAACAGGAGGAGTGAGACAAGAAGAGAGACAACAGGAGGAGTGAGACAGGAAGAGAGACAACAGGAGTGAGACAAAAAAAAGAGAGAGAACAGAAGTGAGGCAAGAAGAGAGACAACAGGAGGAGTGAAACAAGAGAGACAACAGGAGGAGTGAGACAAGAAGAGAGAGAACAGTAATGAGCTACGGATAACGGGAGAGAGAGAGAGAGAGAGAGAGAGAGAGAAGCGAGAAACATTAAAATATATTGAGAGTGACTGGAGTAAATTAGTTTTAAAACATAACACCTAAGAAATTAAAAAAAAATGCGAGTCAGGAAGTTTGAGAGAAGAATGCTTGATGACCCGTCAGGCCGTGAAGGTATGTTATCTTGTGATGAAAACGACAGGTGACTGAAACACGACAGGTCGTGAAGGGTCGGTGGCACGACAATCAAGGTTTTCTTCTCACTTAGTTAATAATCTTATCCCCACCCCAGTTTTTTTTTTTAATTCCTGCTCGGTCTTATCCACGCCAGACGCAAATAATATGGAGTTCCATAGGTGGTTGGAACGTGTCTGGCTCCAGGGTAAGGAACGTGCGGTTGCTGAGGCGACTGCTACTGTAGTAAGCTTATTTTGTAGTACGCTTTTGCCTCATAGTGACATCACAGGCAACATAAATATGGCCTTAAGTATTCACAGGCCCAGTGGGCCCTACAGACTAGTAACAGGTTAAACATGGTTTAATATGATGTGAGAGTTTGACTCTCCTTCATTCCACAAGACTCGTCACTATGAGACTATTGTATATACCTTGAGAAGATGTCACGTGCACATTGTCCTTAGTCACCTGCTTGCAGGAGATCCTGCTCTTCTCTTTGTACCTTCAGGCATGTAGCTGCCCACGGCTTCAGAGTTTTCACCTCGGTCATATTTGCATAAATACCGGGGTGCCTGCAGGGACCTCGGAGAAATTTAGACCCTTTTGGCGTTAAGGATTTTGTGTTCTAATTGGTGAGGTTATTTTAACTTAATATTAAGTGATGGTGCATGTTTTGTGTTGTTTGGCCCGTGGTTTGAGTGGTGTCCATGTTTGCAGGAGAGTGACTGGTCTAGTGGCTAACGCGACGGGCTGGAGTTTTGAGACTCTCTGACCGCGGGTTCAATCCCAGCCGGGGTATGGTTTGCAGGAGAGTATTAGCCTGAGTAATGGTGGGGGTGACTGTATACAACTGTTTGATTAAAAATAATGCACAGACTTCGTTTGTTAGAGTTTCTGTCCTAAACTCTATTGACAACTCTTCCCACTCAATTATTTATCAACATTATAAGTGTAAATCACACCCATATACTTGGAAACAGAAGACTTTATCGTGATTCACTACGTATGATTTTTACAATTATACAGTGGTTGCCATACATCAGTGTGACTTAGTTCCATTGTTCCCCGTCAGGAGTGCAGTAGTTCGCATGTTGTCGTACGAACAATAAAGAATATTCTAATTTTTATTTTATGTCACCGTTAAAAAGAAATTTGTTCTTGAAACTGAGTCCGCGTCATTCACAGCAGTGGGTCGAGCAACAAGGAACAACAGCAACACTGAGACTGCGTCATTCACAGCAGTGGGTCGAGCAACAAGGAACAACAGCAACACTGAGACTGCGTCATTCACAGCAGTGGGTCGAGCAACAAGGAACAACAGCAACACTGAGACTGCGTCATTCACAGCAGTGGGTCGAGCAACAAGGAACAACAGCAACACTGAGACCGCGTCATTCACAGCAGTGGGTCGAGCAACAAGGAACAACAGCAACACTGAGACCGCGTCATTCACAGCAGTGGGACGAGCAACAAGGAACAACAGCAACACTGAGACTGCGTCATTCACAGCAGTGGGTCGAGCAACAAGGAACAACAGCAACACTGAGACCGCGTCATTCACAGCAGTGGGTCGAGCAACAAGGAACAACAGCATTCACAGCAGTGGGTGAACAACAGCAACACTGCGTCATTCACAGCAGTGGGTCGAGCAACAAGGAACAACAGCAACACTGAGACCGCGTCATTCACAGCAGTGGGACGAGCAACAAGGAACAACAGCAACACTGAGACTGCGTCATTCACAGCAGTGGGTCGAGCAACAAGGAACAACAGCAACACTGAGACCGCGTCATTCACAGCAGTGGGTCGAGCAACAAGGAACAACAGCAACACTGAGACTGCGTCATTCACAGCAGTGGGTCGAGCAACAAGGAACAACAGCAACACTGAGACCGCGTCATTCACAGCAGTGGGTCGAGCAACAAGGAACAACAGCAACACTGAGTCCACGTCATTCACAGCAGTGGGTCGAGCAACAAGGAACAACAGCAACACTGAGTCCACGTCATTCACAGCAGTGGGTCGAGCAACAAGGAACAACAGCAACACTGAGACTGCGTCATTCACAGCAGTGGGACGAGCAACAAGGAACAACAGCAACACTGAGACTGCGTCATTCACAGCAGTGGGACGAGCAACAAGGAACAACAACAACACTGAGACTGCGTCATTCACAGCAGTGGGTCGAGCAACAAGGAACAACAGCAACACTGAGTCCGCGTCATTCACAGCAGTGGGTCGAGCAACAAGGAACAACAACAACACTGAGTCCGCGTCATTCACAGCAGTGGGACGAGCAACAAGGAACAACAACAACACTGAGTCCACGTCATTCACAGCAGTGGGTCGAGCAACAAGGAACAACAGCAACACTGAGTCCACGTCATTCACAGCAGTGGGACGAGCAACAAGGAACAACAACAACACTGAGTCCACGTCATTCACAGCAGTGGGACGAGCAACAAGGAACAACAGCAACACTGAGTCCACGTCATTCACAGCAGTGGGACGAGCAACAATGAACAACAGCAACACTGAGTCCACGTCATTCACAGCAGTGGGACGAGCAACAAGGAACAACGGCAACACTGAGTCCGCGTCATTCACAGCAGTGGGACGAGCAACAAGGAACAACGGCAACACTGAGTCCACGTCATTCACAGCAGTGGGTCGAGCAACAACAGCAACACTGAGTCCACGTCATTCACAGCAGTGGGTCGAGCAACAACAGCAACACTGAGTCCACGTCATTCACAGCAGTGGGTCGAGCAACAACAGCAACACTGAGTCCACGTCATTCACAGCAGTGGGACGAGCAACAACAGCAACACTGAGTCCACGTCATTCACAGCAGTGGGTCGAGCAACAACAGCAACACTGAGTCCACGTCATTCACAGCAGTGGGACGAGCAACAACAGCAACACTGAGTCCACGTCATTCACAGCAGTGGGTCGAGCAACAACAGCAACACTGAGTCCACGTCATTCACAGCAGTGGGTCGAGCAACAACAGCAACACTGAGTCCACGTCATTCACAGTAGTGGGTCGAGCAACAACAGCAACACTGGAAGCAGGAGAGATTAAAAAATATAGACCAATAGAAATGTCTACAATAGGGAAATTGTTTCCTTCAAGGAGTTCCTGATCAACCGTGTTATGGCGCCTACGTCTAACTTCTTGTATCAAACATAAGAACTTAAGAAAGGAGGAGCACTGCAGAAGGCCTACTGGCCCATACTAGGCAGGTTCAGCTCACACCCACCCACACCCACTCATGTACCTGTCCAGCCTACTTTTAAAGCCTCCTATGGTTCCGGGTTCAGTGACGCTACTCGGCAGTTTGTTCCACTCATCTACAACTCTTGTGCCAAACCAGCACTTTTCTATATCCTTGCTAAACCTAAATTGCGAGTCCTGTCATCAGACAGGCTGACAGGTCAGACCGTAAACCAGGAGACCTGGTCTGAGACCGGGTCTTGGAGACGATGATCCTCGAAGCTAGGCACTTGTATAGGTTGGAGGAACGGACATAACATAACAGTGAAAAAACACAAGGGCTACTGGCCCATACAACAGTAGCAGTAGCGACAATAGCAAAGGAACAAGAGTACAGTACAATAATAGTACCATCATAGAAGCTAAAACGTTGTGTAGTTTGAAAAATAGGTTACATGAAAACGTAAGTGGGTGTGGGTGGTTGTGAGTTGGACTTGATAAGATTGTGCTAATAGGTCTGATGTCGTGGATGTGACCTGGACCTGACTAGGTTGGGTCAGTGGCTTAAGTCGGTAGGTAACTTAGACCTGCGTCGGATGGGCCAGTAAGCCTGCTGCAGTGTTCCTTCTTATATTCTTACAACAAGACCCAAAAAAGCGAACAGTAACAAAAACAGATATCACCAAAAACCCACAGCAATGAGAAAATAGCAACAACAGTGAAAACTAAAGCAGCAACAACAATAACAACAACAGTAACAACAACAGTAACAACAGCGGCAAGAACAGCAGCAACAGCAAACAAACCAGCACAGCTCCTGCCCAACAACAACCCGCCCACGCACTACCTTACCATAGGGAAGGGTGGGGGGGGGGAGGTCACCAGTGTGACCCTGCAGTGGTAATTTCCAAGGGATGACCCAGGGCGTTACAAGACCTGACCTCACACTGCTATTACAATGGTGCTGGGGGCACAACAGTGGTAACCACAGCCACACTCCCCGTGGGGCGCCAAGTTACTTCACTGGTGAGAACATTAGACTCACGATTCCCTGAAGAAACATAGGGACAAGTTTTATATTCCTGCTTCCCCGGCCAACTTAGTCGTAAAAATAGGTTCCTGTGTGGTAGTCCACTGCTGTGGGTTGCATCCAGGGGGATGAGTGTTAAAAACGTTAAGTCGTAAAATGTTATATATTGTGTAAGACACTCCAGTACCTGCTGGAGTGTTATATACTGTGTAAGACACTCCAGTACCTGCTGGAGTGTTATATACTGTGTGAGACACTCCAGTACCTGCTGGAGTGTTATATACTGTGTAAGACACTCCAGTACCTGCTGAAGTGTTATATACTGTGTGAGACACTCCAGTACCTGCTGGAGTGTTATATACTGTGTAAGACACTCCAGTACCTGCTGGAGTGTTATATACTGTGTAAGACACTCCAGTACCTGCTGGAGTGTTATATACTGTGTAAGACACTCCAGTACCTGCTGGAGTGTTATATACTGTGTAAGACACTCCAGTACCTGCTGGAGTGTTATATACTGTGTAAGACGCTCCAGTACCTGCTGGAGTGTTATATACTGTGTAAGACACTCCAGTACCTGCTGGAGTGTTATATACTGTGTGAGACACTCCAGTACCTGCTGGAGTGTTATATACTGTGTAAGACACTCCAGTACCTGCTGGAGTGTTATATACTGTGTAAGACGCTCCAGTACCTGCTGGAGTGTTATATACTGTGTAAGACACTCCAGTACCTGCTGGAGTGTTATATACTGTGTAAGACACTCCAGTACCTGCTGGAGTGTTATATACTGTGTAAGACACTCCAGTACCTGCTGGAGTGTTATATACTGTGTGAGACACTCCAGTACCTGCTGGAGTGTTATATACTGTGTAAGACACTCCAGTACCTGCTGGAGTGTTATATACTGTGTAAGACACTCCAGTACCTGCTGGAGTGTTATATACTGTGTAAGACGCTCCAGTACCTGCTGGAGTGTTATATACTGTGTAAGACACTCCAGTACCTGCTGGAGTGTTATATACTGTGTAAGACACTCCAGTACCTGCTGGAGTGTTATATACTGTGTAAGACGCTCCAGTACCTGCTGGAGTGTTATATACTGTGTAAGACACTCCAGTACCTGCTGGAGTGTTATATACTGTGTAAGACACTCCAGTACCTGCTGGAGTGTTATATACTGTGTAAGACACTCCAGTACCTGCTGGAGTGTTATATACTGTGTAAGACACTCCAGTACCTGCTGGAGTGTTATATACTGTGTAAGACGCTCCAGTACCTGCTGGAGTGTTATATACTGTGTAAGACACTCCAGTACCTGCTGGAGTGTTATATACTGTGTAAGACACTCCAGTACCTGCTGGAGTGTTATATACTGTGTAAGACGCTCCAGTACCTGCTGGAGTGTTATATACTGTGTAAGACACTCCAGTACCTGCTGGAGTGTTATATACTGTGTAAGACACTCCAGTACCTGCTGGAGTGTTATATACTGTGTGAGACACTTCAGTACCTGCTGGAGTGTTATATACTGTGTAAGACACTCCAGTACCTGCTGGAGTGTTATATACTGTGTGAGACACTCCAGTACCTGCTGGAGTGTTATATACTGTGTGAGACACTCCAGTACCTGCTGGAGTGTTATATACTGTGTGAGACACTTCAGTACCTGCTGGAGTGTTATATACTGTGTGAGACACTTCAGTACCTGCTGGAGTGTTATATACTGTGTGAGACACTCCAGTACCTGCTGGAGTGTTATATACTGTGTGAGACACTCCAGTACCTGCTGGAGTGTTGTATACTGTGTGAGACACTCCAGTACCTGCTGGAGTGTTATATACTGTGTGAGACACTCCAGTACCTGCTGGAGTGTTATATACTGTGTGAGACACTTCAGTACCTGCTGGAGTGTTATATACTGTGTGAGACACTTCAGTACCTGCTGGAGTGTTATATACTGTGTGAGACACTTCAGTACCTGCTGGAGTGTTATATACTGTGTGAGACACTCCAGTACCTGCTGGAGTGTTATATACTGTGTGAGACACTCCAGTACCTGCTGGAGTGTTATATACTGTGTGAGACACTTCAGTACCTGCTGGAGTGTTATATACTGTGAGACACTCCAGTACCTGCTGGAGTGTTATATACTGTGTAAGACACTCCAGTACCTGCTGGAGTGTTATGTACTGTGTAAGACACTCCAGTACCTGCTGGAGTGTTATATACTGTGTGAGACACTCCAGTACCTGCTGGAGTGTTATATACTGTGTAAGACACTCCAGTACCTGCTGGAGTGTTATATACTGTGTGAGACACTTCAGTACCTGCTGGAGTGTTATATACTGTGTAAGACACTCCAGTACCTGCTGGAGTGTTATATACTGTGTAAGACACTCCAGTACCTGCTGGAGTGTTATGTACTGTGTAAGACACTCCAGTACCTGCTGGAGTGTTATATACTGTGTGAGACACTCCAGTACCTGCTGGAGTGTTATATACTGTGTAAGACACTCCAGTACCTGCTGGAGTGTTATATACTGTGTAAGACACTCCAGTACCTGCTGGAGTGTTATATACTGTGTAAGACACTCCAGTACCTGCTGGAGTGTTATATACTGTGTAGGACACTCCAGTACCTGCTGGAGTGTTATATACTGTGTAAGACACTCCAGTACCTGCTGGAGTGTTATATACTGTGTAAGACACTCCAGTACCTGCTGGAGTGTTATATACTGTGTAAGACACTCCAGTACCTGCTGGAGTGTTATATACTGTGTAAGACACTCCAGTACCTGCTGGAGTGTTATATACTGTGTAAGACACTCCAGTACCTGCTGGAGTGTTATATACTGTGTAAGACACTCCAGTACCTGCTGGAGTGTTCTACTCTTCAAGCTGCCAGTGACGTAAATTTACGCCAAAATTCTATAGCCTCCGAAATGGTCCTTATAAGCCTGCATAGGACTACATTATAGAGAACTGTTCTGTACCGTAGGTATGCTGTGTGCAGGGCATTGTGGCACCTGGTAAATGCCATTTACATTTTTTTTTTTTTTTGACTGAACAATGAACATGGGTGAAATATAATGTGAAAACTTGAACAAGCAACTAGAAGAACTGGCAAGAAACAACAACAGCTGTTTCAGGCAACATGCAGTAATGTTGCCTGAAAGCAATCACTCATGTCACTCATGTCACTCATGTCATAAAACAATCATGCACCTCTCATGATGTCACAAAACAATCACCCCAACACACCCTGTCATAAAAACAATCACCCTAACACACCCTGTCATAAAAACAATCACCCTAACACACCCTGTCATAAAAACAATCACCCTAACACACCCTGTCATAAAAACAATCACCCAACACACCCTGCCAATAAAACAATCACCCCAACACACCCTGCCAATAAAACAATCACCCCAACACACCCTGCCAATAAAACAATCACCCAACACACCCTGTCAATAAAACAATCACCCCAACACACCCTGCCAATAAAACAATCACCCCAACACACCCTGCCAATAAAACAATCACCCAACACACCCTGCCAATAAAACAATCACCCCAACACACCCTGCCAATAAAACAATCACCCCAACACACCCTGCCAATAAAACAATCACCCAACACACCCTGTCAATAAAACAATCACCCCAACACACCCTGCCAATAAAACAATCACCCCAACACACCCTGCCAATAAAACAATCGCCCCCAACACACCCTGCCAATAAAACAATCACCCCAACACACCCTGCCAATAAAACAATCACCCCAACACACCTTGCCAATAAAACAATCACCCCAACACACCCTGCCAATAAAACAATCACCCCAACACACCCTGCCAATAAAACAATCACCCCAACACACCCTGCCAATAAAACAATCACCCCAACACACCCTGCCAATAAAACAATCACCCCAACACACCTTGCCAATAAAACAATCACCCCAACACACCCTGCCAATAAAACAATCACCCCAACACACCTTGCCAATAAAACAATCACCCCAACACACCCTGCCAATAAAACAATCACCCCAACACACCTTGCCAATAAAACAATCACCCCAACACACCCTGCCAATAAAACAATCACCCCAACACACCTTGCCAATAAAACAATCACCCCAACACACCTTGCCAATAAAACAATCACCCCAACACACCCTGCCAATAAAACAATCACCCCAACACACCCTGCCAATAAAACAATCACCCCAACACACCCTGCCAATAAAACAATCACCCCAACACACCCTGCCAATAAAACAATCACCCCAACACACCCTGCCAATAAAACAATCACCCCAACACACCCTGCCAATAAAACAATCGCCCCCAACACACCCTGCCAATAAAACAATCACCCCAACACACCCTGCCAATAAAACAATCGCCCCCAACACACCCTGCCAATAAAACAATCACCCCTAACACACCCTGCCAATAAAACAATCGCCCCCAACACACCCTGCCAATAAAACAATCGCCCCCAACACACCCTGCCAATAAAACAATCGCCCCCAACAAACCCTGCCAATAAAACAATCGCCCCCAACACACCCTGCCAATAAAACAATCGCCCCCAACACACCCTACCAATAAAACAATCGCCCCCAACACACCCTGCCAATAAAACAATCGCCCCCAACACACCCTGCCAATAAAACAATCGCCCCCAACAAACCCTGCCAATAAAACAATCGCCCCCAACAAACCCTGCCAATAAAACAATCGCCCCCAACACACCCTGCCAATAAAACAATCACCCCAACACACCCTGCCAATAAAACAATCGCCCCCAACATTCAGACATTCGTAAGTAATTAACAGATTTCTCTCATTCCTCTCTTATTACACTTCTAAAATCAAGAGAGAACTTTTTGTGAGAAACTGTTTTCAATAAGTTGCGTTTTGGTAAGAAACGTTTTGATAAGTTGCGTTTTGGTAAGAAACGTTTTGGTAAGAAACGTTTTGATGAATGGTTTGAAAAACCGACAAGTTGAAGATTGAGACACTTATGCAGCATATGGGAATCTTTATTCAGGAAACGTTTCGCCACACAGTGGCTTCATCAGTCCATGGGATCATGGGATCTTGTTACAAAGAATTCTTCAACACTTGTTCAACCTTTGGACGAAGACCTACTTCGACTAGTGGATAGTACCACTATGACCCCACCTCCACCTGCTTCACCTTACCTCACTACTTGGACTAGTGGATGGTACCACTATGACCCCGCCTCCGCCTGCTTCACCTCACCTCACTACTTCGACTAGTGGATGGTACCACTATGACCCCACCTCCGCCTGCTTCACCTTACCTCACTACTTCGACTAGTGGATGGTACCACTATGACCCCGCCTCCACCTGCTTCACCTCACCTCACTACAGTATATAAGCCACGTCTACGGCCCTATGCTGTACATTCTACAAGATTGATGGACTGAACACATCGACTCCAGGTTAAGGGACTGATTACCTCATACTCCTCCTCTCCTTACGCCTTCCTCTTTGTATTGGACTGATGAAGCCACTGTGTGGCGAAACGTTTCCTGAATAAAGATTCCCATATGCTGCATAAGTGTCTCAATCTTCAACTTGTCGGTTTTTCAAACCATTCATCACAACTGTCAGACAATGCAGCATCATGGGATCTTGTTACAAAGAATTCTTCAACACTTGTTCAACCTTTGGACGAAGACCTACTTCGACTAGTGGATGGTACCACTATGACCCCGCCTCCACCTGCTTCACCTCACCTCACTACAGTATATAAGCCACGTCTACGGCCCTATGCTGTACATTCTACAAGATTGATGGACTGAACACATCGACTCCAGGTTAAGGGACTGATTACCTCATACTCCTCCTCTCCTTACGCCTTCCTCTTTGTATTGGACTGATGAAGCCACTGTGTGGCGAAACGTTTCCTGAATAAAGATTCCCATATGCTGCATAAGTGTCTCAATCTTCAACTTGTCGGTTTTTCAAACCATTCATCACAACTGTCAGACACTGCAGCATCATGGGATCTTGTTACAAAGAATTCTTCAACACTTGTTCAACCTTTGGACGAAGACCTACTTCGACTAGTGGATGGTACCACTATGACCCCGCCTCCGCCTGCTTCACCTCACCTCACTACAGTATATAAGCCACGTCTACGGCCCTACGCTGTACATTCTACAAGATTGATGGACTGAACACATCGACTCCAGGCTGAGGGACTGATTACCTCATACTCCTCTCCTTACGCCTTCCTCTTTGTATTGGACTGATGAAGCCACTGTGTGGCGAAACGTTTCCTGAATAAAGATTCCCATATGCTGCATAAGTGTCTCAATCTTCAACTTGTCGGTTTTTCAAACCATTCATCACAACTGTCAGACACTGCAGCATCATGGGATCTTGTTACAAAGAATTCTTCAACACTTGTTCAACCTTTGGACGAAGACCTACTTCGACTAGTGGATGGTACCACTATGACCCCGCCTCCGCCTGCTTCACCTCACCTCACTACAGTATATAAGCCACGTCTACGGCCCTACGCTGTACATTCTACAAGATTGATGGACTGAACACATCGACTCCAGGCTGAGGGACTGATTACCTCATACTCCTCTCCTTACGCCTTCCTCTTTGTATTGGACTGATGAAGCCACTGTGTGGCGAAACGTTTCCTGAATAAAGATTCCCATATGCTGCATAAGTGTCTCAATCTTCAACTTGTCGGTTTTTCAAACCATTCATCACAACTGTCAGACACTGCAGCATCATGGGATCTTGTTACAAAGAATTCTTCAACACTTGTTCAACCTTTGGACGAAGACCTACTTCGACTAGTGGATGGTACCACTATGACCCCGCCTCCACCTGCTTCACCTCACCTTACTACAGTATATAAGCCACGTCTACGGCCCTATACTGTACATTCTACAAGATTGATGGACTGAACACATCGACTCCAGGTTAAGGGACTGATTACCTCATACTCCTCCTCTCCTTACGCCTTCCTCTTTGTATTGGACTGATGAAGCCACTGTGTGGCGAAAAGTTTCCTGAATAAAGATTCCCATATGCTGCATAAGTGTATCAATCTTCAAGAAACGTTTTGGTAAGAAATGTTTTGGTACGAAACGTTTTGGTAAGAAATGTTTTGGTACGAAACGTTTTGGTAAGAAACGTTTTGGTAAGAAATGTTTTGGTACGAAACGTTTTGGTAAGAAACGTTTTGGTAAGAAATGTTTTGGTACGAAACGTTTTGGTAAGAAACGTTTTGGTAAGAAATGTTTTGGTACGAAACGTTTTGGTAAGAAACGTTTTGGTAAGAAATGATTTGGTACGAAACGTTTTGGTAAGAAACGTTTTTGTAAGAAATGTTTTGGTACGAAACGTTTTGGTAAAAAACGTTTTGGTAAGAAATGTTTTGGTACGAAACGTTTTGGTAAGAAATGTTTTGGTACGAAACGTTTTGGTAAGAAACGTTTTGGTAAGAAATGTTTTGGTACGAAACGTTTTGGTAAGAAACGTTTTGGTAAGAAACGTTTTGGTACGAAACGTTTTGGTAAGAAACGTTTTGGTAAGAAACGTTTTGGTACGAAACGTTTTGGTAAGAAACGTTTTGGTAAGAAATGTTTTGGTACGAAACGTTTTGGTAAGAAACGTTTTGGTAAGAAATGTTTTGGTACGAAACGGTTTGGTAAGAAACGTTTTGGTAAGAAATGTTTTGGTACGAAACGTTTTGGTAATAAATGTTTTGGGACGAAACGTTTTGGTAAGAAACGTTTTGGTAAGAAATGTTTTGGGACGAAACGTTTTGGTAAGAAATGTTTTGGGACGAAACGTTTTGGTACGAAACGTTTTGGTACGAAACGTTTTGGTAAGAAACGTTTTGGTATGAAACGTTTTGGTATGAAACGTTTTGGTAAGAAACGTTTTGGTACGAAATGTTTTGGTAAGAAACGTTTTGGTATGAAACGTTTTGGTGAAAAACGTTTTGGTGAAGAAACGTTCTGGCAAATAAGTTTTTTTGTAAGACGCGTTTAGTCAGATTTTTTTTTTTTTTTAGTAAAGGCGCGTTTTTTTTTAGTGTTTTATCTTGTACCGTCCGGCACGTATAAGGACCACCAGTACGGGGTACGATATACCCGGTATGCAGTCAGCCCCCCCAAAAATGAATTGATTTTCTTTCGTTTATTCTCAGTCTTCTTTTGTTTCTGCTTTCTACCATTTGTAATTCCTCTTCTTCTACCTCCTCTTCTTCTCACTGTCTCATTGTTCCAGTGTCTCATTGCTTAGGTGTCTCACTGCTCCAGTGTCTCATTGATCCAGTGTCTCACTGCTCCAGTGTCTCACTGTTCCAGTGTCTCACTGCTCCAGTGTCTCATTGCTCCAGTGTCTCACTGTTCCAGTGTCTCACTGCTCCAGTGTCTCATTGTTCCAGTGTCTCACTGTTCCAGTGTCTCACTGCTCCAGTGTCTCATTGTTCCAGTGTCTCACTGCTTAGGTGTCTCACCGCTTCACTGATTCTACAAACTACCGTCTTTTGTTTTCTTGGCATCTTGTTTGCTGTACTTCCCTTCACGTTAACACTGTTTGTTTTTTTTGCTCTCTCGACGTTTTTCGTTTTTGCATTTTTATTGTAGTCATTATGAGTGTCACTTCCTGTTGTTTGTTCCGGTCTAGTCTGTGGCTTCGCTTAACCTCTACTTTCTTTTCCTGTCGCATTCTTGTGGTAAGTACAGACCACCATTGACATTTTTGCTTCGGAGGGAGAGAGAGCCTGCCAGCCAGGTAGACAGACAGATAAGAACCTATCTAGACAACTCCGGCGATGTTTGTGACATCTACTGATAGGAGGTTGAAGAATCTTGGGCCAGGGATGTTGACAGGGTGCTCTCTGATTGTGCCCATGGCACTCTGATTTTTTAGTTTCTTTTCCACTTATTCCCGAATCTCTGACGCCACTAAGGTGTGACTGGGAGAATGACCCTTCAGTATCTTCCCTGTGTCTCTTTTTTTTCTATTCCGGACAGCATATTCTAGGTGCTTTGACGCCTTCGTCTGCAGATTGGTCGGCTTGGTGGAAGGCCGAGCCTCGGCCAGGCGCTGGATAGATATTCGCTGACAGGAGACACGTTACATCTCCTGACGAATGTCATACCTTGTGCTGAACAGCACCAAAGGTTGATTTAGAAGAAATAGTGGCAGTAGTAATGGGTAGTAATAGCAGTATTATTATTAGTTGGAGTATTAGTAACAGCGTCAGTGGTAGTAGAAATAACAGCAGTAGTTGCAGTGGTGTCAGTGGCCTGTAGGGTTGAGTAGGTGGTGCCCTGGGGCATGACCTCGGGGTATTAACTGAAGTCCTGGCGACAAGTCACTGACCTGGAGGAGCCATACGTTGCGACTAATCTTGTCATAAGAACGTGAACCTCGCACAGTGACCCCCGTGTGAAGGCTCAGCTCACTAGGAAACTTGTGCAGCCAGGAACGTGTCACCTAATGGTGTGACACCTCTAGGTGGCGTGCCGCCGTCTCCTGGTGGCATGCCACCTAGAAATCAGGCCTAACAGGGTCTCTCAATACAGTGCTGATGGAGTAAGTCAGGATGAAGTGGTCCCAGGAGCAGGTATCATACAGCTTTAACAATGTGCGTGGGGATACCCACGCTCTCGCTGCCAGACGTAAATCACCGGTTTTGTTATTTCGGTATTAGACTCTCAGTATACGTAAATATAAGTTAAACCTAACCGAACCCTATCTTATTTAACCTTGCCTAACCTAACTTAACCCATCTCAGCCTAATATATCAAATATAAAGTTTGACACTATGTTAGGTTGGGCAGGAATTAACGATCTGCAGTTCGGAAGAAACTGAACGTTTCAAGCACAGGCTGTACAAATACAGAATCTAATAAGCGGCCAAAAAAGTTTTTATCTTCCAAAGCATCTTCCAGGAGCAGGTCCCTCTTTCACCCCCTCTTATCTCCAACATTCTCTCTCCCCTCCCCACTCTGCCCCTCCCTTCCCCACTTATAATTTTACCCTCAAGCGGTCACTGTCTTGGAGGTAGGTTGCGGTTACAGAACTATTTTTTTTTCCAGCGCCTGTCATATGTGGTTGTTGTGGCATGTCATGCCTGCCAGCGTGGTTGTTGTTGTTGCAGGGTCACCCAGGAAACACAACCTTGAATGTCAGTAGCAGACGCCTTCAAGATCCTGGAGATATCTGGTCGATGCTGGACAGATACCTAAAGACGGTGCCGGATCAGCCGGGCTGTGGTTCGTACGTTGGATTGCGTGCGGCCAGCAGTAACAGCCTCGTTGATCAGGCCCTGATCCACCGGGAGGCCTGGTTATAGACCGGGCCGCGGAGGCGTTGATCCCCGGAATACCCTCCAGGTAGACCTCTTCAGGACGTGAAACACGCTGGCTCAGCAACGGGAGAAGCTTCACATATTCAGCACTCCCAGCTGACCCTTGAGTGCCACGGGTGTGCGCCTGGCCTCATGTTACCCACGTGTCCGGCACTTGTGGCACTTGTGGTTCTTCTGCACCACAAGGCGGCTCTCTAAAGCTAAGAGTATTTGCCGAGATTTAGCTGGAAGTTGGTTGTATAAGGTTACAGGGAAAACTACAACGAGGTGGCAGCGTGACTGACAGCCAGTCGACAACACTCGTGATCTGCCTCAAACACATCTTGTGACGACATAGTAAAATGATGGACATCTAGTGACGTCATAATAAAATAATTGACATCTGGTGATGTCATAGAATGATGCACATCTGGTGACGTATATATAAAATAAGTCCCATCTGGTAACGTCACTTTCAGAACACCAGATATATTCATTATTACATGTTTTTGAAGTCATGTTTTCTTGTTAAATTAGACACATGTGCAACTCTTGGGTATCTTTATAAAGAACATAAGAAAGGAGGAACACTGCAGGAGGCCTGTTGGCCCATACTAGGCAGGTCCTTTACAATTCATCCCAAAACATTTGCCCAACCCAATTTTCAATGCCACCCAAGAAATAAGCTCTGATGTGAATGTCCCACTCAAATCCAACCCCTCCCACTCATGTACTTATACAACCTAAATTTGAAACCACCCAAAGTCCTAGCCTCAATAACCCAACTAGGTAGACTGTTCCACTCATCAACTACCCTATTTCCAAACCAATACTTTCCTATGTCCTTTCTAAATCTAAACTTATCTAAAGATACCCAAGAGTTGCACATGTGTCTAATTTATCAACATGTCGGTTCTCTGAACCATTTATCTACAATCAAGTTTTCTTGTACATCTGTGCAAAGCAGCTGGCATCTGTGCATAGAATCTGTGGGGAAATTTCTGATACCTGTTACAATCTGACACACGCCGCCCGGCACTTCTTTGCCCAGAGAGTATTGCTGAATCTACCTTACAGACATTGCCAGCCTTTACAACAGGATACAACCTAGAATCACTGTTTCTTGGTGTTCTAGGTGCGGGCAGGGAGCCGTAATACCCCTAGCTTGTTGATTAAGTAGGGGGGTGTTTGTATTTGAATTTTTAATGCTAAGGGGGGAGAGCAGTTTCCTGGTGGTCCCACTCGTCTGTACAAGTGTGCAGGTACTGTACTAAGGAACAGTTTGTCTTGTGACTCCTTGTTCAACGTGTGTTTCTGATAACTCTCGGTGTGGGAACGAGGAAGCAAGCCCATTACACAACCCCTTCTGAGAGGGTTAGCCCTCTCTGAGAGGCCTACCCCCCTTTAGAGAGGGTCATTACTTTCCCTTCAAGAGGGAGGGATATCGCCCCTACTAACTGGAGGTTGTTCTCCATAGCATCTGTGCATATCGCTGAGTTTAGTGAATGTGAGAATTATTGAACTAGTAGTAAGCGAGAGAGAGAGAGAGAGAGAGAGAGAGAGAGAGAGAGAGAGAGAGAGAGAGAGAGAGAGAGAGAGAGAGAAATACAGAGAGTTAGCTGGGCCCCATGGCCTGGCTGGCAAAGCTCTCGCTTAACACGCTGAGGATGCGGGTTCGATTCTCGGCAGGGGTGGAAACATTAGACGCGTTTCCTTACACCTGTTGTCCTGTTCACCTAGCAAGTAGGTACCTGGGTGTTAGTCGACTGGTGTGGGTCGCATCCTGGGGGACAAGATTAATGACTCCACTGGAAATAAGACAGTCCCTCGATGACGCACTACCTTGGGTTATCCTGGGTGGCTAATGTTCCAGGGTTAATAATACAAACAGAATCTTATCTTACAGCTTCGCAAGTTCTTGCACTCAGCTGTTCCTGTTGTGACGTCACAACAGACACCCTACCATTATCTCAGTGTTCTCTTAGCTTACCTTCATTTCTCTAATAATAATAATAATAATAATAATAATAATAATAATATCTTTATTTCTACAAGTACATCTGTGACATACTACTATATAGAAAGCCGCTTGTTATGCTGAGCATTTCTGGAAAATTAGGTCAGTTTTGTCCCAGGATGCGACCCACACCAGTTCACTAACGCCCAGGTACCCATTTTACTGATGGTGAACATAGACAACCGGTGTAAAGAAACACACTCAGTGTTTCTACCCTCGCTGGGAATCGAACCCAGACACTCGCCGTGTGAAGCGAGAGCTTTGGCCACCAAGCAACGGGGCACACCACCAGACCACTTCCTTCCCCTTTATCCTCCCTCTCACATTCCCCAAGTCCTTTCCTTCTCTCTTTCCCCTTTCATCCCCCACCGCCCCTCTTCCTCTTCTTCTACCCTTATCTCCTATCTTTATCACCAGTTATTTACATTCACATGTATGTTAGCTAAAAAAAAAAATAGAAAATCATTCCCCTCCCTTTCTGTAGCTACATTCATCAGACACCTTTTGGCACTCTTCTTGAACTGGTTCATGCTATGACTGGCTTTGACATGTGCAGGCAGTCTGTTCCATTCCTTTATTGTTGTACAATAAAAGGTGTTTGAAGCCTGGCCACTGACTGTGGCTACTACAAAGTTGTGTTCTCTCCCCCTAGTACTATGACTGCTTTGGTTCCCAACCTTGACAAAATTGACAGCAAGATATTCTGGACACTGTGAACAATTTGATAAACTTGATTTAGCTTCAGTTGTTTTACTCTGTCTTTCAACATTCTGCATATCGAAGACAGAGTAAAACAATCGAAGTTTAATCAAGTTTATAAAATTGCTCACAAACAGTGTCTAAAATATCTTGCTGTAAGTTTTGTCAAGACTGAGAACCAAAGCGACAGCAAGGAAGAATGATTTTTTATTTTTTAGCTAACACATATGTAAATATAAATAACTCAGTTTACCTTGTTCCTCATATATTTCCTTTATAGTATAATAAGATATCGCTTACATTGTATAATAATAAAGTATTAAAAGAACCCCAATGGAAATAAGTCACTGACTTTTTTATGTTGTCCCAGGTTCTCTACACATACGCTGCTATGTATAATAATCTATGTAACTGTATTTGTGTATACCTGAATAAAATTACTTAATCCATATTTACCTCATCACTCTAATGTTTCACTTGGTGTAGTGTTCTTTTTTAAAACGTCTTCCCGTTTTCTTCGCTTAGTGCATTTTTCGTTTTCTTTTTTCTCTTATTGCATATTTCTTCAATGTTTTCGTTGATATTGTTGATTTTCTATTTTTGGTACCTCACACATTGAGTGTCCGTGGTTCGATCTCCGATACGAGTGGAGACGTAGGGCGTTTCCTTACACCTGCTGTCCCTGGTCACCAAGCAGTAAGTAGGTACCTTGGTGTTAGTCGACTGGTGTGGGTCCCATCCTGGGACAGAATTAACCTAAGCAACCCGAAATACTCTGCATAGCCAGGGGCTTTCTGTATAGTAGTATGTCATTGTTGTTAGCTATGGTCTCTATAAGAACATTAGAAAGAACAGTGCAGCAGGCCTACTGGCCCATGCGAGGCAGGTCCGGCTTAACCTAGTCAAGTCACATTCACTTAAGGAAAGAGCATGGCATCTGACCTAGTAGCACAAGCTAATCAGGTCCAACTCACACCTACCCACACCCACTCATGTATTTATATAACCTATTTTTAAAACTACACAACGTTTTAGCTTCTATAACGGTACTCAAGAATTTGTTCCACTCATCCACAACTCTATTACTAAACCAGTGCTTTCCTATATCCTTCCTGAATCTGAATTTTTCCAACTTAAAACCATTGCTGCGAGTCCTGTCTAGGATAGATATTTTCATCACGTTATTTATTCCTGTCTTCCATTTATACACCTCAATCATATCCCCCCTAATTCTACGCCTTTCTAGAGAGTGCAGATTCAGGGCCCTCAGTCTGTACTCGTGTATTATGTATAAAGATTATTATTATTATTATTATTATTATTATTATTATTATTATTATTATTATTATTATTGTGTTATGTCTTAGTTCTTCCTCTTTAAATTTCTGTTTATATGGTAGGAAATCTCTGTACAAATGAAAATTTTTGTGTGTCAGGTTGTCCCCCAGATTGTCCATAATATTGTTCCATTAAATATTAATCAAAATGTCTTATTCTAGAGTCTAGAGGCGTGTAAATGAGACACAGTATGTGGTTTATGGTGTTGGAATGAGAAAACCTTCGCCCACCTGAGATGTTATTAATTCTCATGTGCTAGAGGCATTTACTCTGCGTTTTTGTTGGTAATTCTAGTTTTTTGTGCAAAGAAGTTGTCGTTGTTACTTTCCCTTATCTACGTAGTTTATTTATATGGTACACGACATGGAGTCAAGATGTTCATCCCTGTGGAACACCACTTGTGACTGGGCTCCACTGATCCCTGTGAAACACCACTTGTGACTGATCTTCACTGATCCCTGTGGAACACCACTTGTGACTGATCTCCACTGATCCCTGTGGAACACCACTTGTGACTGATCTCCACTGATCCCTGTGGAACACCACTTGTGACTGATCTCCACTGATCCCTGTGGAACACCACTTGTGACTGATCTCCACTGATCCCTGTGGAACACCACTTGTGACTGATCTTCAATGATCCCTGTGGAACACCACTTGTGACTGATCTCCACTGATCCCTGTGGAACACCACTTGTGACTGATCTTCAATGATCCCTGTGCAACACCACTTATGACTGATCGCTGATCCCTGTGGAGCACCACTTGTGACTGATCTCCACTGATCCCAGTGGAACACCACTTGTGACCGATCTCCACTTGGATTTCTCTTCGTTTATACAAGTCTTCTCTTGCTTGTCGGTCATCCATTCTTCAATACGGGAGAAAAATTTCTCCTCTCAGTACCGTGTGCCGCTACGCTGGTCTCTTTGTGCGGAAGGTTATCAAACATATTGGAGTCGAGGTAAAACGCCTGCGTTCTTGATTATCCAGTTGTCTCTTGTCTGTCTTAAGCGAGACGTTGTCGACAGCGGTAAAGAAGGCAATGTTATTTACGTGGACTTGATCAATTATTCATTTGATAGCGATCCACTATCACTCTTTCCAATATTTCTATTTCTCCCTTTTACCAGCTTTCTCCTCCTTCACCTCATTTCATCTTCCTTTTTCTTCCTCCCACCTGTCCTCCCACTTCTTTCCTTCAGTCCACCTCCTTTTAACTCACCGCTCCTCTTCCTTCCTTTCCCTTCTAATATTCTTTCCTTCCATCCACTCTCCTTCGTTCCACTCCCTACTTTCTCTGTCTTTATTAAGATGACAGAGAGACAAAACTGGATATCAGCGAGTCCAGAGAGACTGACAAGACGTGACAAACCTGTGATGATGTGAGGGATGTGCTAGGGAGACTGTGTGAGGGATGTGCTAGGGAGACTGTCAGGGATGTTCTAAAGACACTGTCAGGGATGTTCTAAGAAAACTGTGAGGGATGTTCTAAGGAAACTGTGAGGGATGTTCTAGGGAGACTGTGTGGGATGTGCTAGGGAGACTGTGATGGATGTGCTAGGGAGACTGTGAGGGATGTGCTAGGGAGACTGTGTGGGATGTGCTAGGGAGACTGTGTGGGATGTGCTAGGGAGACTGTGTGGGATGTGCTAGGGAGACTGTGTGGGATGTGCTAGAGAGACTGTGTGGGATGTGCTAGGGAGACTGTGTGGGATGTACTAGGCAGACTGTGTGGGATGTGCTAGGGAGGCTGTGTGGGATGTGCTAGGGAGACTGTGTGAGGGATGTGCTAGGGAGACTGTGAGGGGTGTGCTAGGGAGACTGTGAGGGATGTGTTAAGGAGACTGTGAGGGATGTGCTAGGGAGACAGTGTGAGGGATGTGCTAAGGAGATTGTGTGAAGGATGTGCTAGGGAGACTGTGTGAGGGATGTGCTAGGGAGACTGTGAGGGGTGTGCTAGGGAGACTGTGAGCGATGTGATAGGGAGACTGTGTGAGGGATGTGCTAGGGAGAATGTGTGAGAGATGTGCTAGGGAGATAGTGTGAGAGATGTGCTAAGGAGACTGTGTGAGGGATGTGATAGGGAGACTGCGTGAGGGATGTGCTAGGGAGACTGTGTGAGGGATGTGCTAGGGAGACTGTGTAAGGGATGTGCTAGGGAGACTGTGTGAGGGATGTGCTAGGGAGACTGTGTGAGGGATGTGCTAGGGAGACTGTGTGAGGGATGTGCTAGGAAGACTGTGTGAGGGATGTGCTAGGGAGACTGTGGGGGATGTGCTAGGGAGACTGTGTAAGGGATGTGCTAGGGAGACTGTGAGGGATGAGCTTGGAAGACTGTGTGAGGGATGTGCTAGGAAGACTGTGTGAGGGATGTGCTAGGGAGACTGTGTGAGTGATGTGCTAGGGAGACTGTGTGAGGGATGTGCAAGGGAGACTGTGTGAGGGATGTGCTAGGGAGACTGTGTGAGGGATTTGCTACGAAGATTGTGTGAGGGATGTGCTAGGGAGACTGTGTGAGGGATGTGCTAGGGAGACTGTGTGAGGGATGTGCTAGGGAGACTGAGGGATGTGCTAGGGAGACTGTGTGAGGAATGTGCTAGGGAGACTGAGGGATGTGCTAGGGAGACTGTGTGAGGGATGTGCTAGGGAGACTGAGGGATGTGCTCGGGAGACTGTGCTAGGGAGACTGTGTGAGGGATGTGCTAGGGAGACTGTGTGAGGGATGTGCTGGGGAGACTGTGTGAGGGATGTGCTATGGAGATTGTGTGAGGGATGTGCTAGCGAGACTGAGGGATGTGCTAGGAAGACTGAGGGATGTGCTAGAGAGGCTGAGGGATGTGCAAGGGAGACTGTGTGAGGGATGTGCTAGGGAGACTGTGTGAGGGATGTGATAGGGAGACTGTGAGGGATGTGCTAGGGAGACTGTGTGAGGGATGTGCTAGGGAGACTGTGTGAAGGATGTGCTAGGCAGACTGAGGGATGTACTAGGGAGACTGAGGGATGTGCTAGGGAGACTGTGTGAGGGATGTGCTAGGGAGACTGTGTGAAGTATGTGATACCGAGACTGTGAGGGATGTGCTAGGGAGACTGTGTGAGGGATGTGCTAGGGAGACTGAGGGATATGCTAGGGAGACTGTGAGGGATGTACTAGGGAAACTGTGTGAGGGGTGTGCTAGGGAGACTGTGTGAAGGATGTGCTAGGGAGACTGTGTGAGAGATGTGCTAGGGAGACTGTGAGGGATGTGCTAGGGAGACTGTGTGAGGGTTGTGCTAGGGAGACTGTGTGAGGGATGTGCTAGGGAGACTGTGTGAGGGATGTGCTAGGGAGACTGTGTGAGGGATGTGCTAGGGAGACTGTGTGAAGGATGTGCTAGGGAGTCTGTGTGAGGAATGTGCTAGGGAGACTGTGTGAGGGATGTGCTAGGGAGACTGTGTGAGGGATGTGCTAGGGAGACTGTGTGAAGGATGTGCTAGGGAGACTGTGTGAGGAATGTGCTAGGGAGACTGTATGAGGGAAGTGCTAGGGACACTGTGTGAGGGGATGTGCTGGGGACAATGTGTGAGGGATTTGGTATGGAGACTGTGTGAGGGATGTGCTAGGGAGACTGTGTGAGGGATGTGCTAGGGAGACTGTGTGAGGGATGTGCTAGGGAGACTGATGGATGTGCTAGGGAGACTGAGGGATGTGCTAGGGAGTCTGTGTGAGGGATGTGCTAGGGAGACTGAGGGATGTGATAGGGAGACTGTGAAGGATGTGCTAGGGAGACTGTGTGAGGGATGTGCTAGGGAGACTGTGTGAGGGATGTGCTAGGGAGACTGTGAGGGATGTGCTAAGGAGACTGTGTGAGGGATGTGATAGGGAGACTGTGAAGGATGTGCAAGGGAGACTGTGTGAGGGATGTGCTAGGGAGACTGTGTGAGGGATGTGCTAGGGAGACTGTGAGGGATGTGCTTGGGAGACTGTGTGATGGATGTGCTCGGGAGACTGTGTGAGGGATGTGGTAGGGAGACTGAGGGATGTGCTAGGGAGACTGTGTGAGGGATGTGCTAGGGAGACTGTGTGAAGGATGTGCTTGGGAGACTGTGAGGGATGTGCTAGGGAGACTGTGTGAAGGATGTGTTAGGGAGACTGTGTGAGGGATGTGATAGGGAGACTGTGTGAGGGATGTGCTAGGGAGGCTGTGTGAAGGATGTGCTAGGGAGACTGTGAAGGATGTGCTAGGGAGACTGACGGATGTGCTAGGGAGACTGAAGGATGTGCTAGGGAGACTGTGAGGGATGTGCTAGGGAGAATGTGTGAGGGATGTGCTAGGGAGACTGTGAGGGATGTTCTAGGGAGACTGTGAAGGATGTGCTAGGGAGACTGCCTGAGGGATGTGCTAGGGAGACTGTGTAAAGGATGTGCTAGGGAGACTGTGTGAAGGATGTGCTAGGAAAACTGTGAGTCATGTGCTAGGGAGACTGTGAGGGATGTGCTAGGGAGACTGTTTGAAGGATGTGCTTGAGAGACTGTGAGGGATGTACTAGGGAAACTGTAAGGGATGTGATATGGAGAGTGTGAGGGATGTGATATGGAGACTGTGAGGGATGTGCTAGGGAGACTGTGTGAAGGATGTGCTAGGGAGACTGTGAGGGATGTGCTAGGGAGACTGTGAGGGATGTGCTATGGAGGCTGTGAGGGATGTGCTTGGGAGACTGTGAGGGATGTGCTAGGGAGGCTGTGAGGGATGTGCTAGGGAGACTGTGAGGGATGTGATAGGGAGATTGTGTGAAGGATGCGCTAGGGAGACTGTGAGGGATGTGCTAGGGAGACTGTGTGAAGGATGTTCTAGAGAGACTGTGAGTGTTGTGGTAGGGAGACTGTGTGAAGGATGTGCTAGGGAGACTGTGTGAAGGATGTGCTATGGAGACTGTGTGAAGGATGTGCTAGGGAGACTGCGTGAAGGATGTGCTAGAGAGACTGTGTGAAGGATGTGCTAGGGAGACTGTGTGAAGGATGTGCTAGAAAGACTGCGTGAAGGATGTGCTAGGGAGACTTTGTGAAGGATGTGCTAGGGAGACTGTGTGAAGGATGTGCTAGGGAGATTTTGAGAGATTTGATAGGAAAACTGTGTGAAGGATGTGCTAGAGAGACTGTGTGAGTGATGTACTAGGGAGACTGTGTGAAGGATGTGCTAGGGAGACTGTGTGAAGGATGTGCTAGGGAGACTGTGTGAAGGATGTGCTAGGGAGACTTTGAGAGATGTGATAGGGAAACTGTGTGAAGGATGTGCTAGAGAGACTGTGTGAGTGATGTGCTAGGGAGACTGTGTGAAGGATGTGCTAATGAGACTGCGTGAAGGATGTGCTTGGGAGACTGTGTGAAGGATGTGCTAGGGAGACTGTGTGAAGGATGTGCTAGGGAGACTTTGAGAGATGTGATAGGGAAACTGTATGAAGGATGTGCTAGAGAGACTGTGTGAAGGATGTGCTAGGGAGACTGTGTGAAGGATGTGCTAGGGAGACTGCGTGAAGGATGTGCTAGGGAGACCGTGAAGGATGTGCTAGGGAGACAAGGATGTGCTAAGGAGACTGTGTGAAGGATGTGCTAGGGAGACTGAAGAATGTGCTAGGGAGACTGTGTGAAGGATGTGCTAGGGAGACTGTGTGAAGGATGCACGAGGGAGACTGTGTGAAGGATGTGCCAGAGAGACTATGTGAAAGATGTGCCAGAGAGACTGTGTGAAGGATGTGCTAGGGAGACTGTGTGAAGGATGTGCTAGGGAGACTGTGTGAAGGATGTGCCTGGGAGACTGTGTGATGGATGTGCTAGGGAGACTGTGTGAAGGATTTGCTATTGAGACTGTGTGAAGGATGTACTAGGGATACTGTGTGAAGGATGTGCTAGGGGGACTGTGTGAAGAATGTGCCAGGGAGACTGAAGGATGTGCCAGGGAGACTGTGTGAAGGATGTGCTAGGGAGACTGTGTGAAGGATGTGCCAGGGAGACTGTGTGATGGATGTGCTAGGGAGACTGTGTGAAGGATGTGCTAGGGAGACTGTGTGAAGGATGTGCTAGGGAGACTGTGTGAAGGATGTGCTAGGGAGACTGTGTGAAGGATGTGCCAGGGAGACTGTGAAGGATGTGCCAGGGAGACTGTGTGAAGGATGTGCTAGGGAGACTGTGTGAAGGATGTGCCAGGGAGACTGTGTGAAGGATGTGCTAGGGAGACTGTGTGAAGGATGTGCTAGGGAGACTGTGTGAAGGATGTGCTAGGGAGACTGTGTGAAGGATGTGCTAGGGAGACTGTGTGAAGGATGTGCTAGGGAGACTGTGTGAAGGATGTGCCAGGGAGACTGTGTGAAGGATGTGCTAGGGAGACTGTGTGAAGGATGTGCTAGGGATCTCAGTAGTAGTAACCAGTTACCAGTAACCAGTTACCAGTAACCTGTCCGTTGACTCAACGACCAACCGTCTTGAGTCACGGTCGTTCATATTGTGCTGAGCTGACACTATTTCAAAACACCCACTGCGGGGTACTGGCCAGCCGCCTAGCCAGTGTTACGAGTGGAAGCAAGGAGATAGGTACGTCTGGCGGGCATTCTCCACATAACAGCAATTATACGTATAACAGCCTACGTGAGTATTTCTACCCTAATCCACGTATCGAACTCCCACATGATAAATGGTGACAGCGACCACATCCACTGCACTGGATCAATCTGTTCCACCAGTTGAGGAGAAAGACTTAGCTCCCACTGACTTCCCAGATGAAGTCAAGCGTTTGTTGACTCTGTTGAACAAACGTCGTAAAGCCATTGCTTTACCAGGTGAGAAGATGGGTATAACGAACTTATTGTCCCATCGTATTCCACTTGAACCTGGTACTAGACCTATCTACATACCTGCGTACAGAATGCCTCATTCACAAGTTGCTGTCGCAGAAGAATTGATCAATCAAATGCTTGATGATGGAGTTATTGCACCTAGCAATTCACCTTGGAATGCACCCTTGATACTAGTACCTAAGAAGGATGGTACTTGGCGTCCAGTAATTGACTTTAGGAAGTTAAACGCAAAAACCATTCCAGATCGCTTTCCACTCCCTGTACTGGGTGATCTTTTACGTAATATTGGAGATAACAAAGTCTTTTCAACCCTAGATTTGTTACAAGGGTTTTGGCAAGTCCCTCTTCACGAGGACAGCCAAGAACTAACTGCATTCTCCACTCCTACAGGTCATTATCACTACCTCCGAATGGCATTTGGATTACGATCTTCCCCTATCACGTTCTCAAGGCTCATGACTAATATCTTTAGAGGTCTCATAGGTAATGCACTTATGGTGTACTTAGATGACGTAATCATCATGTCTAAAGACGTGGATACACACTTGAAAAGACTTGATGTAGTACTTGGTAAGCTTGAAGAAGCCAATTTAAAGATCAAACTGTCAAAATGTCAATTTTTCAGATCAGAAATTAAGTTTCTTGGTCACGTAGTCACTCCTAGAGGGGTTACGACTGACCAAAGTAAAGTAACTGCAGTACTAAATTTTCCAACTCCCAAAACTGCTGATGCCGTAAGATCCTTTGTGGGCTTAGCAGGTTTTTATAGAGCTTTCATTGCCAATTTTTCTTCCATAGCTGCTCCTCTAACTGAGTTGCTTAAGAAAGATGCTCCTTTTGTTTGGACCTTCCGTCAAGAAAGAGCATTCCAAACTCTAAAAGAAAAGCTAACTTCTGCTCCAATTTTGAAATTTCCAGATTTTTCTAAGCCTTTCTATCTGACAACTGACGCTAGTTCAATTGGCATAGGTGCCGTACTAGCTCAGAAGACCGATGGCAAGTACAACGCAGTTGCATTTGCTAGCCGAGTCCTTACAAAGGCTGAACGTAATTATACAGTAACTGAGCAAGAAGCTTTAGCAATAGTATGGTCTTTAAAGCACTTCCGAGACATTATTTATCAGTACTCTGTTCATGTCTTGACAGATCATGCTCCACTGATACCCTTATTCCAGAACAAACAACCTACTGGAAGGTTAGCTAGATGGACCTTGACTATCCAAGAGTTCAATCCCACCTTTGAGCATTTACCTGGCAAGTCAAATGTAGTCGCAGATGCCTTATCGCGACATGTTAGTATAGTAACTGCAGACCCTCCATTTAGTGCTGAAGATGTAAAGAATGCTCAACGAACAGATCCCATGTGGTCTGGTGTGATACGATTCCTGCTCCAGGAAGATCTTATTCTGACTGTGAAACCACCAGCACCCATCAGTGACTTTCTCATGAACCAAGAATTACTGTATCGAACAGCCGAGTTGGGTACTCCTAGCAGAAGAGTATACCAGTTAGTAATTCCACAGTCACTAGTGAATGTAGCCTTACAGCTAGTTCACGATGTACCAGGTGTTGCACACCCTGGTATGGATCGTTCAGTAAAACAAGCCAGATTGAAATACTTTTGGCCTCGTATGGCAACTGATATTTCTGAGTATGTTAGGAAATGTAGTGTCTGCATGCAACATAAAGGCAATGCTAATGGTCCTAATCCAATCCAAGTGTATCCAACTACTAGCGAACCTTGGGAAAGAGTTGCGCTAGATTTGTTAACTAATTTCCAATGTTCCCTCCAAGGTAACAAACATCTGTGTGTTATGGTAGACCATTTCACCAGATATTGCGAGTTAGTTCCTATTGCAGACAAGACTGCCGAGACAGTAGCTAAAGCGTTTAAAGAACGCATTATCTGCAGGCATACCACCCCTAAGTCCCTAGTAACAGATAATGGAGGTGAATTCTGTAATGAAATTCTTGAAAATTTGTGTACCTTGTACAAGATCTCTAAATCCACCATTGTTCCTCATCATCCTGCCAGCAATGGGTTAGCGGAACGAACCAATAAGAAAGTACTTGATGTCTTGAGAGCCACTATCAATCCCAATAGTGAAACTTGGGATGAAGTTATACCTGATGTGCAGTGTGCTATAAATTCTGCTTACAATGTTTCTATAGGTGACACTCCACATTATGCATTGTATGGTGTAGATAAACGTTTGCCTTATGAGTTGTTATATTCTAATCCGAAACCAAATTATAACCCTGATGATTTCGTAGCAACTCGTACCAGCTTAGCTCAAAGTGTTTTTAGAAGAATCCGTGAAACACTTCATAAATCAACAGCAGAATTTACAAGAGTCGCAAATACTCGAGTAAAGCCATCCAAAATCAAAGTAGGTTCGAGAGTTATGCTGACTAATTTTAACAAAACGTCTGCTATGCCAAAGCTTGATCAAAGGTTTGTTGGTCCTTATCGAGTAGTTGAACATATCACTGGAAATAAGTATAAGGTTAGAGAGATTAGTACTGGTCAGTATAAAGAATCGCATTTGGATCATATGAAGTTAGTATGTGATGATAATGATGTTCCAACCCAGACTAATGTGACAGACTCTGACAATCCTCCTGATCCTGTACTCTCTTCCTCTGATACTCAGTCAGATGATCAACCTGAATGTCGTTATTCCCTGCGTACACGACAGGTATTGAGAAATCCTCAAGTATCATTTGTAACTTCCAATTCAGATTTGCCTCAAATACAGCATGAGTTAGCCAATGCTACAGAATTTGATCCTCCCAGAGAGGACACCCATTCTGCATATGTCAATCACACCCTAGCAGAGTTGGGGTTAAATGTAAATAACCTGTATAGATGAATAGTTACAGTATCAACTTATCAGTATTCAAGAATTTTTTTTTTGTGTTCATGTTCTCTCCGCATTCTGAGAGTTAACAGTCTAGATTTGCGTGCACCGAATCTGCCTTTCTGTTAAACACTCTTTCTTTGTATATATTCCTTCCTCAGAATCCGTAGATCACACGAATACAGATCGATCGATCAAAATTTTTGTTTTTATCACTTGTAATCTCAACGTAGAGTTCGTTGTTCATTTGTTGAGTTCTAAGTTGTACTATAGTATACCTTGTATTGCATTACAGTTTCAGTTACGTAAGCTTTCATTCCAATGTTCTACTTATGTATCTATAATGTTTCATGTTGTGTACTTTGACATTGTATAGAATCAGCCCAAGCCGTATACCTGCCATCTCTAGTTTGTATTAGTTGTATGTCGAGACGACATACGTTAGCGTCGCCGAGCTCTCAGTAGTAGTAACCAGTTACCAGTAACCAGTTACCAGTAACCTGTCCGTTGACTCAACGACCAACCGTCTTGAGTCACGGTCGTTCATATTGTGCTGAGCTGACACTATTTCAAAACACCCACTACGGGGTACTGGCCAGCCGCCTGGTCAGTTTTACGAGTGTAGCCAAGGAGATAGGTACGGCTGCGGGCTCTGTCCACATATCAGTAATTATACGTATAACAGCCTACGTGAGTATTTCTACCCTAACCCACGTATCGAACTCCCACATGATAGGGAGACTGTGTGAAGGATGTGCTAGGGAGACTGTGTGAAGGATGTGCTAGGGAGACTGTGTGAAGGATGTGCTAGGGGGACTGTGTGAAGGATGTGCTAGGGGGACTGTGTGAAGGATGTGCTAGGGAGACTGTGTGAAGGATGTGCTAGGGAGACTGTGAGGGATGTACGAGGGAAACTGTGTGAGGGGTGTGCTAGGGAGACTGTGTGAAGGATGTGCTAGGGAGACTGTGTGAGAGATGTGCTAGGGAGACTGTGAGGGATGTGCTAGGGAGACTGTGTGAGGGTTGTGCTAGGGAGACTGTGTGAGGGATGTGCTAGGGAGACTGTGTGAGGGATGTGCTAGGGAGACTGTGTGAGGGATGTGCTAGGGAGACTGTGTGAAGGATGTGCTAGGGAGTCTGTGTGAGGAATGTGCTAGAGAGACTGTGTGAGGGATGTGCTAGGGAGACTGTGTGAGGGATGTGCTAGGTAGACTGTGTGAAGGATGTGCTAGGGAGACTGTGAGGAATGTGCTAGGGAGACTGTATGAGGGATGTGCTAGGGAGACTGAGAGATGTGCTACGGAGACTGAGGGAAGTGCTACCGACACTGTTTGAGGGGATGTGCTGGGGACACTGTGTGAGGGATTTGGTATGGAGACTGTGTGAAGGATGTGCTAGGGAGACTGTGTGAGGGATGTGCTAGGGAGACTGTGTGAGGGATGTGCTAGGGAGACTGAGGAATGTGCTAGGGAGACTGAGGGATGTGCTAGGGAGTCTGTGTGAGGGATGTGCTAGGGAGACTGAGGGATGTGATAGGGAGACTGTGAAGGATGTGCTAGGGAGACTGTGTGAGGGATGTGCTAGGGAGACTGTGTGAGGGATGTGCTAGGGAGGCTGTGAGGGATGTGCTAAGGAGACTGTGTGAGGGATGTGATAGGGAGACTGTGAAGGATGTGCAAGGGAGACTGTGTGAGGGATGTGCTAGGGAGACTGTGTGAGGGATGTGCTAGGGAGACTGTGAGGGATGTGCTAGGGAGACTGTGTGAAGGATGTGCTCGGGAGACTGTGTGAGGGATGTGGTAGGGAGACTGAGGGATGTGCTAGGGAGACTGTGTGAGGGATGTGCTAGGGAGACTGTGTGAAGGATGTGCTTGGGAGACTGTGAGGGATGTGCTAGGGAGACTGTGTGAAGGATGTGTTAGGGAGACTGTGTGAGGGATGTGATAGGGAGACTGTGTGAGGGATGTGCTAGGGAGGCTGTGTGAAGGATGTGCTAGGGAGACTGTGTGAAGGATGTGCTAGGGAGACTGACGGATGTGCTAGGGAGACTGAAGGATGTGCTAGGGAGACTGTGAGGGATGTGCTAGGGAGAATGTGTGAGGGATGTGCTAGGGAGACTGTGAGGGATGTGCTAGGGAGACTGTGAAGGATGTGCTAGGGAGACTGCCTGAGGGATGTGCTTGGGAGACTGTGTGAAGGATGTGCTAGGGAGACTGTGTGAAGGATGTGCTAGGAAAACTGTGAGTTATGTGCTAGGGAGACTGTGAGGGATGTGCTAGGGAGACTGTGTGAAGGATGTGCTAGAGAGACTGTGAGGGATGTACTAGGGAAACTGTAAGGGATGTGATATGGAGAGTGTGAGGGATGTGATATGGAGACTGTGAGGGATGTGCTAGGGAGACTGTGTGAAGGATGTGCTAGGGAGACTGTGAGGGATGTGCTAGGGAGACTGTGAGGGATGTGCTATGGAGGCTGTGAGGGATGTGCTTGGGAGACTGTGAGGGATGTGCTAGGGAGGCTGTGAGGGATGTGCTAGGGAGACTGTGAGGGATGTGATAGGGAGATTGTGTGAAGGATGCGCTAGGGAGACTGTGAGGGATGTGCTAGGGAGACTGTGTGAAGGATGTTCTAGAGAGACTGTGTGAAGGATGTGCTAGGGAGACTGTGTGAAGGATGTGCTATGGAGACTGTGTGAAGGATGTGCTAGGGAGACTGCGTGAAGGATGTGCTAGAGAGACTGTGTGAAGGATGTGCTAGGGAGACTGTGTGAAGGATGTGCTAGAAAGACTGCGTGAAGGATGTGCTAGGGAGACTTTGTGAAGGATGTGCTAGGGAGACTGTGTGAAGGATGTGCTAGGGAGATTTTGAGAGATTTGATAGGAAAACTGTGTGAAGGATGTGCTAGAGAGACTGTGTGAGTGATGTACTAGGGAGACTGTGTGAAGGATGTGCTAGGGAGACTGTGTGAAGGATGTGCTAGGGAGACTGTGTGAAGGATGTGCTAGGGAGACTTTGAGAGATGTGATAGGGAAACTGTGTGAAGGATGTGCTAGAGAGACTGTGTGAGTGATGTGCTAGTGAGACTGTGTGAAGGATGTGCTATTGAGACTGCGTGAAGGATGTGCTTGGGAGACTGTGTGAAGGATGTGCTAGGGAGACTTTGAGAGATGTGATAGGGAAACTGTGTGAAGGATGTGCTAGGGAGACTGCGTGAAGGATGTGCTAGGGAGACCGTGAAGGATGTGCTAGGGAGACAAGGATGTGCTAAGGAGACTGTGTGAAGGATGTGCTAGGGAGACTGAAGAATGTGCTAGGGAGACTGTGTGAAGGATGTGCTAGGGAGACTGTGTGAAGGATGCACGAGGGAGACTGTGTGAAGGATGTGCCAGAGAGACTATGTGAAGGATGTGCTAGGGAGACTGTGTGAAGGATGTGCTAGGGAGACTGTGTGAAGGATGTGCCTGGGAGACTGTGTGATGGATGTGCTAGGGAGACTGTGTGAAGGATGTGCTATTGAGACTGTGTGAAGGATGTACTAGGGATACTGTGTGAAGGATGTGCTAGGGGGACTGTGTGAAGGATGTGCCAGGGAGACTGTGAAGGATGTGCCAGGGAGACTGTGTGAAGGATGTGCCAGGGAGACTGTGAAGGATGTGCCAGGGAGACTGTGTGAAGGATGTGCTAGGGAGACTGTGTGAAGGATGTGCCAGGGAGACTGTGTGATGGATGTGCTAGGGAGACTGTGTGAAGGATGTGCTAGGGAGACTGTGTGAAGGATGTGCTAGGGAGACTGTGTGAAGGATGTGCTAGGGAGACTGTGTGAAGGATGTGCTAGGGAGACTGTGTGAAGGATGTGATAGGGGGACTGTGTGAAGGATGTGCTAGGGAGACTGTGTGAAGGATGTGCTAGGGAGACTGTGTAAAGGATGTGCTAGGGAGACTGTGTGAAGGATGTGCTAGGGGGACTGTGTGAAGGATGTGCTAGGGAGACTGTGAAGGATGTGCTAGGGAGACTGTGTGAAGGATGTGCTAGGGAGACTGTGTGAAGGATGTGCTAGGGAGACTGTGTGAAGGATGTGCCAGGGAGACTGTGTGAGGAATGTGCTAGGGAGACTGTATGAGGGATGTGCTAGGGAGACTGAGAAGATGTGCTACGGAGACTGTGAGGGATGTGCTACCGACACTGTGTGAGGGGATGTGCTGGGGACACTGTGTGAGGGATTTGGTATGGAGACTGTGTGAAGGATGTGCTAGGGAGACTGTGTGAAGGATGTGCTAGGGAGACTGTGAGGTAGAAGATTATTTTTGCTCCCCTGTTTCTCACTTCCTTCTTTAGTCTTCTCCTCTTATTTCTTCTCGACCTTCCGTCTCCTCCCTCCATCACCCCTCCCAGGAGCCGCTAGCAAGACCACAACACCTTCCCTCCACATCTCAACATCCGCCACTATGACCCCGTTCTTTCCTTGTCACCCCTATCCCCCACCATCACCCTCATACCCCCATCATTACCCCTACCATCACCCCACACCCCCACCATCACTCCCACATCTCCACCATCAATCTCTGTAACCCCTGTAGGATCCACGTTTGTTAAAAACTCCCGTAGCAGCTAAACCATTGCTGGAATTCTTGCCACTATCGCCATTGACCGGCTGAAGTCTCCCGGCTCAGGCTGACACATTTCAGTACCTCGTGGGAGTCCCATCCTGCGTGATGGAATTTGACCGGGATAGGGGTAACATAGCAAGCTTTTGTTTCCACTGTGTGACTGTCATATAGCACACTAGAAAATCATACCACGGGCGGGATTGAACCCGCGGTCAGAGAGTCTCAAAACTCCAGACCGTCGCGTTAGCCACTGGACCAGCTAGCCACAATAAGATTCGTCCAACTAGGTATATTTGTACACTATAGGAAGGTTAGCATAGGCACCAATGTGACCACAAATGCAATCGTGTCATTACGATTTCGTGAGTCATGTTAACGGCTTTGAGGGGACTTGAGCTAGAGTTCGTCACGGCCACGCTAGCTGGAGATTCGTCTGTAAAAACTTGCATTTGTGGTCACAGTGGTGCCTGTGCTAACCTTCCTATGGTGTAGAAATATACCTAGTTGGACGAATCTTATTGTGGCTAGCTGGCTCAGTGGCTAACGCGACGGTCTGGAGTTTTGAGACTCTGACCGCGGGTTCTAACCCCGCCCGTGGTATGGTTTGTTTGTAATCGTGTCATTACGATTTCGTGCGTCATATAGCACACTGCTTATGTATCCAGTTTTGTTTAATAAAACAAAACCCACACCTCCCTCGTTACTACCAGAGATTCGTAACTCACTGAGCGTTGAACGCACCATAAAGGATTCGAGCTCTGTTTCCAACAGGTCGAAACGTGCAAGCGAATATCTTTACATCTACTGCCTCTGTTCACATAGTAATTACTGTGGGAAAAGACACTTACAGTTCCAGGACAGTTATTAAAGGAAACGTTTCGCCCTGACTGATTTCTTCAGTCCTAATACAGATAAAACTAAGAAGTCACTCGTGGCGAAACGTTTGCTGTAATAATTGCCATGAACTCAACATAAGTGTGTTTTTCCACATCTCGTCGGTATAACCAGACCATTTCTCAGTAATTACTGTATCCTGAAGTACAGTGATAGTTACTTTACTTGACCTGATTAGGGTATCCTAAATCAGGTTTACGTAGTGTATTTATTTGTGTGTTCATAATATTTGTGTGCCTTCAAGACCATTGAAAAAAACATCTGTTTTTTATCCAAGGGCCAAGAAAAATTTAGTAAGTTAATCCCGGGTCGCATCCTGGGGAAACATGTCGTGTACTGTCTAAACTGGAGTTGGGAAATTGAAAGGGAAATGTCAGATATAACAATTCCCAGCATATCCTCTCTTGCTTTTCATTTGAAGATACTGGATTTCAAAACAAGAGTACTCTGGGAAATATCATAGGTTTTGACCAATATAACAAAAAAAATTGAGGAGCATTCCCTATTTTGGATGTGCCCATACCCAGAGACTGTCAGGACAACTGTCTTCCTTCGCTGTCACCCCGCAAGCCCATCCCACGACCCACTGTCAGCAAGCCACCTCTGTCCTACCACACCCATACTTCTGTCACTTTGTCTCTCTTAGGTTCACTCACACGCACACCCGCTGTAACCATCCTTCTTCACACTCGGCTCTTCCTCCCTGTCTCTTATTCTACGTGTTTCTTACGTGATTTATTTCCCTTCTGCCTGCCACACACTCAGATATCCCAACTACCACACACTCAGACTCGACCCCCGCAACCTCAACTAGGTGAGTACATCAACCCATGTAGTGTTTTACTACCACTAGCCTACATAGCACACTCATGCCAACCACTCATATCCTCCGTCAGCACACACCTCACTACCTGCAACTCACACACTCACCCCTGAACCTCATTCACACCGTCTTGCTCTCACTTCCTCTCCCTTCTCCCTTCTCTTCTTAATGGCTGAAATTAGTGAGCCATCAAGAGTGAGGGGAACATACGTGTACACAGACATAGCTGGGATCGCAAACAAGATGGTCTTACTGAAAAGTAGTAGAAATACGCTTATGTTTTATTGTTATCACTAAAACCTTGATAATGAACGTGATGGTACAGGCAGTCCTCCCCAGGATGGCGTCTGGTAAGATAGTGATTGAATGAGTGACGGTATGTTTCCTCTTTTTTTTTTCGGGGTCATCCCTGCCTCTGTTTGAGACGACCGGTGGTAAAAATGCATATATATATATTCTACACACACAAACACACAGACACACAGTAGGGAAGCCACACCCAGACGAACATATAAGGACGCTTGAGAAAGTTGAGATGCACGTCTCCAGGCTGGTACCGGAACTGTGAGGTAAGAACCATTAAGAATCATTGAAAGAACTAGAGCTCATGTAATTGGAGGAGCCTAGATCAAGAGGAGACATGACTGTGGCATACAAAATACTCCGGGACGGACATTGTGGATTAGAACTGTTTTTAATATTGGAAGTACAAAATTGAACACCTAGACAAGCCAGTGTTGCGATAAATGTATCTAGTACTGAAGTGAAGCAGTGTTATGATACATGTCTACGACACACACACAAAGGGATCTGGACAGGCTGCAGACCTGGTCCAGCAGTTGGCTCCTGGAGTTCAACCCCACCAAATGCAAAGTCATGAAGATTGGGGAAGGGCAAAGAAGACTGCAGACGGAGTACAGTCTAGGGGGCCAGAGACTACAAACCTCATTCAAGGAAAAAGATCTTGGGGTGAGTATAACACCAGGCACATCTCCTGAAGCACACATCAACCAAATAACTGCTGCAGCATATGGGCGATTAGCAAACCTCAGAACAGCATTCCGACATCTTAATAAGGAATCGTTCAGGACCCTGTACACCGTGTACGTTAGGCCCATATTGGAGTATGCGGCACTAGTTTGGAACCCACACCTAGCCAAGCACGTAAAGAAACTAGAGAAAGTGCAAAGGTTTGCCACAAGACTAGTCCCAGAGCTAAGAGGTATGTCCTATGAGGAGAGGTTAAGGGAAATCAACCTGACGACACTGGAGGACAGGGGAGATGGGGGGACATGATAACGACATAAAAATACTGAGAGGAATTGACAAGGTGGATAAAGACAGGATGTTCCAGAGATTGGACACAGCAACAAGGGGACACAGTTGGAAGTTGAAGACACAGATGAATCACAGGGATGTTAGGAAGTATTTCTTCAGCCACAGAGTAGTCAAGAAGTGGAACAGTTTGGGAAGCGATGTAGTGGAGGCAGGATCCATACATAGTTTTAAGCAGAGGTATGATAAAGCTCAAGGTTCAGGGAGAGTGACTTAGTAGTGACCAGTGAAGAGGCGGGGCCAGGAGCTTGGACTCGACCCCTGCAACCTCAACTAGGTGAGTGCAACTAGGTGAGTATACACACACACACACACACACACACACAACCCTAACCACTCTGTTTAATACCTGACACTGGAGTTAGTGGTGCCACACCCTCACAGCTGATAATGTAAATGATAAACACAATGCGGCTCCCACATAGTAACTCTCAGTGTTGGCGTGCTAGGCTCACATCCGACATGAACCAGGTCGAACCCTGGACGAGGGGTGACCGTCCGAGTAAGTTTTTTAACATCTGCTGCCCCTGTTATCTAGCAATAAATAGGTGCCTGGGAAACAGTAAACAGGTACAGTACTTGGAAGATAGTCGAGTGTTGTGTGTCACATCCTTGGGAAGGGCCTATAAAGACCACAACAGAAATAACCCACAATACACAGATAATCCACACTTAGGAGACTGAACCTTAAGACGATGTTTCAGTCCGAGAAGGGAAGGCCAAAATATACGATAGGGGGTTGGGGGAGTGGTAGAACGGGAGGAGGGAATAGTAGTAACAGTAGTGGTGGTGGTGGTAGTAGTAGCAATGCAGCAGTGGGAGAGGTAGAAATAAAAAGGTGACAGTAATAGAGGTGGAAAATAATTGAAAATATGGCATCATGAAGTGTTAGTGAAGAAGAGAAGAGAGGAGCACTGTAAGAGAGCTGGCTCATGAAGTGTTAGTGAAGAAGAGAAGAGAGGAGCACTGTAAGAGAGCTGGCTCATGAAGTGTTAGTGAAGAAGAGAAGAGAGGATCACTGTAAGAGAGCTGGCTCATTAAGTGTTAGTGAAGAAGAGAAGAGAGGAGCACTGTAAGAGAGCTGGCTCATGAAGTGTTAGTGAAGAAGAGAAGAGAGGAGCACTGTAAGAGAGCTGGCTCATTAAGTGTTAGTGAAGAAGAGAAGAGAGGAGCACTGTAAGAGAGCTGGCTCATGAAGTGTTAGTGAAGAAGAGAAGAGAGGATCACTGTAAGAGAGCTGGCTCATTAAGTGTTAGTGAAGAAGAGAAGAGAGGAGCACTGTAAGAGAGCTGGCTCATGAAGTGTTAGTGAAGAAGAGAAGAGAGGAGCACTGTAAGAGAGCTGGCTCATTAAGTGTTAGTGAAGAAGAGAAGAGAGGAGCACTGTAAGAGAGCTGGCTCATTAGGATAAGACAAAATCTCTTTGAAACAAAACCCCCTTATGACAGAACTCACCTCGGCAGATGACAGGAAAGGCAATGAAAATATGGGAAAGCTGAAGAGGCAAGGAAAGGAGGAGGATGCAAAGGTCAGGCTGAGTCACAAGTGTTCTGAAGATTAGAGCATTTGTTAACATAATGAGGAATATTGTGTATAAGGGATGACGTCAGTGAAGGTTGGAAGGGTAGACAGTTTTGGCCGAGGACCAGTTAATGGGATGACTGTGATCTATAACATGACAGAAAAGAGCATTGTTAGTGTTACCAAGGCTAACACTTCATATGTGCTCTTCAATTCTGCCAGAAAGAGACCAGCCAGTTTCACCAAGTTATTGGAAAGAGGAGGAATAGGAAATAGAGTAGACACCAAAAATATCAATGGCAGAAGTATGATTTAAATCACTACGAAAAACAAGTTTGATATCTTAAGGACGGAGGATGTTCTACTTCCCAGTCTCGTTCCACCGCTCCCTTCCTCCGTCCCCTCTCATATATATTCAGACCTTCCCTTCTTGCTTCAGTGTAACTTGTTAATGGTTCAAGTCAGACCAAAACATCGTCAAAAGTTTGTCTTCTAAGTGCTGATTATTTGTGTGTTGCTCCAGTCACTGACTTTTTTTTTTTATTCGTGAAGCCTATCTATTTGTCTTGGGTTATTCTTGGTTATCAACCTTCCTGGGTTATTAATCCAAATAAATTCTTCCTTTTCACCGCTGAGATAGCTAGGCCTAACCCAGTGATACTGTAGGCCTAGCCCAGAGATGTATGAGCAAAACAAGCACCGGCCTTCAGAACGTCGTGTAGGGTTGGCTTACAGCTGATATGGACACGTCATCACCGGATCCATTATGAGCGTAATCATCCGGGTCCGTTATCAACGAATCCACCCGAGCTTCTCAGTGAATCTAGTCGGTTCATCAAGAAATCCATCCAGGTTCGTTATCAACGAATCTATTCATTTTATCAACGAATCTGTCCGGGTCCGTTATCAACGAATCTATTAATTTTATCAACGAATCTGTCCAGGTTCGTTATCGACGAATTCCATCGCTGATGAGTCTAGACTTGGGCTGCTGCACGTTCCTGGTATCCTAGAACTCTTTCCTGTCTTCTGTACTCCAACCTTACGCTAAAGGAATAGTGCAGAACGCGGCATGAGTTTATAATGCGCTGTGTATCCCTTGTGGGTTGAGTGTTTACTTTTGATTGTAATAATAATGATAATAACAATGTTATTACAGTAATACTAGCACCTGCAGTTTAATACCATTAAGAGGCCCAGGAGCTGTAGCTCAGCACCGCTAAGAAGGTCAAGACCTGGAACTCAACTCAGTCTGACGCTCAAAATATTTGCGCAGTAACGCAGCACATACAAGATACAGCCAAGATACATTGTGTATATATCTAGGTATCTTGGATGGTTGGTTGCTTAATGGGGTTTGAAGCCTATCCACAAACATTACGGTCATTAAGAGTGCATGTAATACTTTTATCTCCAGATCTGAATAATGTTTAAAACAGGGATTAAATTTTCAGTATATATATATAGGCTGAGAGATATACACTTCTCAGTGTATATATGAGGTGCTTCATGGACCAGCACATCAGATAAACTTATAAATATTTAAAATTCATAAACACTATAATTAAAATAAGTTTAAATTAAATATCTAAAATATTGTACACAGTTTTATTTTCTATTGGGTAACTATTCTAAAAAAATTTAAACACCATAAATATGTAATTTTTTCGTATTTTTTTCTTGTTTATATAATTATAACAAATCTGTATGATAGATGACCAAACGCTCCAGACCCGCGTCCTGCTTTCTGACAAACCTGACCGACCAACCAACCTCACCCTAATTGTATGAGACATACAAATAGGGTGAAGTTGGAGCCGTCTTCGGGCCAGCGATTTCATTTGGTCACTTGACTTTCATTTCACTGAAGCCGTTATGCTAAGCGAACATATTCCAGACTTGAGTCATCCTAGTAATGAATGATCTCAGATGAGGTGACAGGAAATCTTTAGGCTGTGGTTGTCATCATAGGCTGCACTTACATGTACTGATCCTTTGGTTTTGCTTTTTAAATAGGTTGTAAGTTGAGGGACTGATTACCTCATTCTCCTCCTCTCCTTACGCCTTCCTCTTTGTATTGGACTGATGAAGCCACTGTGTGGCGAAACGTTTCCTGAATAAAGATTTCCATATGCTGCATAAGTGTCTCAATCTTCAACTTGTCGGTTTTTCAAACCATTCATCACAACTGTCGGACACTGCAGCATCATGGGATCTTGTTACAAAGAATTCTTCTACACTTGTTCAACCTTTGGACGAAGACCTACTTCGACTAGTGGATGGTACCACTATGACCCCGCCTCCATCTGCTTCACGTCACCTCACTACAGTATATAAGCCACGTCTACGGCCCTATGCTGTACATTCTACAAGATTGATGGACTGAACACATCGACTCCAGGTTGAGGGACTGATTACCTCATTCTCCTCCTCTCCTTACGCCTTCCTCTTTGTATTGGACTGATGAAGCCACTGTGTGGCGAAACGTTTCCTGAATAAAGATTTCCATATGCTGCATAAGTGTCTCAATCTTCAACTTGTCGGTTTTTCAAACCATTCATCACAACTGTCGGACACTGCAGCATCATGGGATCTTGTTACAAAGAATTCTTCTACACTTGTTCAACCTTTGGACGAAGACCTACTTCGACTAGTGGATGGTACCACTATGACCCCGCCTCCATCTGCTTCACGTCACCTCACTACAGTATATAAGCCACGTCTACGGCCCTATGCTGTACATTCTACAAGATTGATGGACTGAACACATCGACTCCAGGTTGAGGGACTGATTACCTCATTCTCCTCCTCTCCTTACGCCTTCCTCTTTGTATTGGACTGATGAAGCCACTGTGTGGCGAAACGTTTCCTGAATAAAGATTTCCATATGCTGCATAAGTGTCTCAATCTTCAACTTGTCGGGTTGGGTTTTCAAACCATTCATCACAGCATCTAACTGGGGGTAGGCTAATGGTTGTTTAACCGCTAGAGGGCGATCTTCGGTGTAAGACCCTGTTAGGATACAGTGTGCTGTTCTACCACCACCATTCTCTGTATATAAGATACGCCAATGAAAATTTGAAGCCGGTGAGTGGAGTCGGTTTCGTTTTATCGCGTGGATAGGCTCTCAAGCTAAGATTTTTAGGCCTCGCCTGCCGTAGGTTCAAGCCTCACCCGTTTTGTGATTTGTTTGCATCGGGTTTCGTGAGTCGTGATGGCGACTTTGAAGGGACATGAGGTAGAGCACGATATCGTTCCGGACCATGAAGCCGAACTCTTCTCCAGGCTGAAGAATTGACCACCTCACATCTTCAAGGCTGATGGACTAATTACATCCCCATTTCACTACTACACCTGTAATAAAGTTGGTAGAATTACCGACAATATGTAAAGTAAAAGGACACAAGTGCAACTAATGTGACATTTATTGTGGCAACGTTTCGCTCTCCAGGAGCTTTATCAAGCCATTGGTAATGGCTTGATAAAGCTCCTGGAGAGCGAAACGTTGCCACGGCTTGGTAAAGCTCCTGGAGAGCGAAACGTTGCCACAATAAATGTCACATTAGTTGCACTTGTGTCCTTTTACTTTACACTACTACACCTGCTGCCTCTGTATTTGACTGAAGGAGCCTACTGTGCAGGCGGAACATTTCGGCAATAAAGATACCCAACTGTTACAAATGTGTCTTAATCGTCAACTGGCTCCGAGAACCGACAGGTTGATGAATTCATCAACCCATCTACCTGTTTACTGCTAGGTGATCAGGGGCAACAGAGAGTTATTATCGAGAGAGAAGAGCCAAGAATCCACTCACTTCACACTGTGCTCTGCATTAAGATTTTTTTTTTTTGTCGCCTAGTTCTCTCCAGACTCAATTAGGGTCCACTGTTAACATTGTTGAACGAGTTAAACCACTTAACACTCACGTTGGTGTATGTGCAACGCCACACTGGTAGGTCACCGTGTACATGGCAAAATGCTGCCGTTGTCTCAACAATGTAATGATTGGTACGACATGTGTTGCGCAGCAAGACTTGATTGATTTTAGACGTGTTGCTCAGGAGTGAGCTTTATCAATACTGTGCGACATTCCCCCCCCCCCCCCCAGTTGTGTGTTCCTACTCCTGGTCCTGGGGTTGCTACTGCAGTCGCCAGTGCGATGGTTGGGTAACTAGGCTAAAGCAACCCAAATATGATTTTTAGGAACAAAGAGGAACACTGCAGCAGGCCTACTGGCTCATACTAGGCAGGTTCTTCTCAAACCCAAATCCGCTTGACGATCAGGAAAGGTATTCTGAGTCTCTCTGGATAAGTAAGACACATGTACAATAGTTAGGTATCTTTATTCCAAGACGTTTCGCCTACACTGTAGGCTTCATCAGTCGGGTACAGAAGAGTTAACAGAAGCAGCAGAGATGTGAAGACCTTGTATACCATTTTCTTAATCACTGAGTCTTACTGTTTCTCAATAATAGTAATAATAATAATAATAATAATAATAATAATAATACCTCCAAGACTAGTGTGTACTCACCTAGTTGTGGTTGCAGGGGTCGATTCATAGCTCCTGGCCCCGCCTCTTTACTGGCCGCTACTGGGTCACTCTCCCTGCACCATGAGCTTTATCATACCTCTGCTTAAAGCTGTGTGTGTGTGTGTGGCTGTTCGTGAGTGCTTGAGAGTAGGACGTCAGAAACCGAGACTCGACCCCCGTAACCACAAGTAGGCGAGTACACACACAGGCATGTCGATAATGAAGTGGTGGCAGGATGGAAGCAGCAGTTTGCATTGTGTCTGCGTGAACTTTCGCGGACCTGCGTGAACTTTCGCGAACTTGCGCGAACTTATGCAAACCTGAAGAGGAGGGGGGGGGGAAGTAATGTTTTGCCGTGGTTGCTGTGTTTCTCCCGTAGTTAAGAAATGACTGAAGGAAGGGGCAGCTTGTCGCCCGTATGATGATGACGACGACCATTGAGAGTTTCCTGTGGTAACGTTTCGCCCTCTAAGATGTTATTGTGAAAACGTTTTGCTCTAGGGACAGCTGTATTTGAGGCAGTGTTTCGCTCCAAGGTGAGTTATATTGTCGCAACGTTTTGCTCTACGGAGAGCATTGTGGCAACATTTTGATCCAAGGAGAGCTTTATTGTGGCAACGTCTCGCTCTGAAGGACTGCGACAATGTTTCGCTCTTGGATAAACTTTGTTTTATCCTCCCTTAGAGCGAAACGTTCTCAGGACAAAGTCTAGTCCCGCGCACGTCTCTTCTCCAGTCCCGGGGTGGTTGGCGACGTCTCTCCTGTCTATCTCTTGGCGACGTCACTCCTGTCTATCTCTTGGCGACGTCACTCCTGTCTATCGGCGTTCTTCCAGTCTAATACAACCCAGGAGTCCCAAAGACCTGTTATCCTGGGTGTAAAGGGAGCAAAATAAACACAGCAGAAAAACTTTTGACTTGTATTATCCTTCACCAATTTAGAACAGAAGTATGTACACTATGTACAACAATAGGTATTAGTGCACTCCACGGTAAGCAAGGCAAAATAGAAGCCACTAGGGAGCAGACAGTGCTTCAACCAGCTCTAGAATGGGAATGACAAGGGCAGACAGGTGAGTGGTACCCACAACACCTCTGCGATTGCCAAAACCATCTTCTCATTGGCTGGAACCTGGGTACTGATTGAACGACGGGGCCCCATCATCAACCTTAGTACCTAGTTCACTGGTTGGGGGGAGAGCCTTTCAATGAGGGTGTGCACATGCGCCGAATAAAGGTTACGTACTCTTTGCATGCCACACAGTCTAACCTCTGAGCTAGAACCCTTCTATCTTTATTGCTCTGTTCTGTCAGCCGACGTCACGAATCGTGTGTGTGTGTACTCACCTAGTTGTGGTTGCAGGGGTCGATTCATAGCTCCTTTCCCCGCCTCTTCACTGCCGCTACTAGGTCACTCTGTGTGTGTGTGTGTGTGTGTGTGTGTGTGTGTGTGTGTGTGTGTGTGTGTGTGTGTGTGTGTGTGTGTGTGAAGTTTCGAATTTCGGGCGAAAACATCCGCCCCTTTCGCCATATTTCCCGCCAAATTGTTTACTTCCTGGCAAAACAACAGCGCATTTTGGCGGGAACGTTTTGGCGCTAACATGCCATTAAAGGCGAGTTTCCCGTGACAAATGGTAATTCTGTAGTTAACCTCGGAGTCTGATTGTTAACAGCCTCGTTATAGTGATTTATGTTTAACTATTATCAGGGGTAGTTAAGAGAGAGAGAGAGAGAGAGAGAGAGAGAGAGAGAGAGAGAGGGAGACAGAGAGGGAGACAGAGAGGGAGACAGAGAGAGAGACAGAGAGAGAGAGAGAGAGAGAGAGAGAGAGAGAGAGAGAGAGAGAGAGAGAGAGAGAGAGAGAGAGAGAGAAAGAGAATATATATATGGAAGTACATTAGCCTTAAACTAAATTAAAAGTATCCTTTTGGAATGCGTGTGGTCATGCTTATTTGTCTTCGCCTATTTGTGGTTGCAGAGGTCGAGCCTCGGCTCCTGTCCTTGCTTCTTGCTGGATATACTCCCTCCTAGCCTCGTGTCGTACCCACTCTTAAAACTGTACATGAAGCCTGCCTCCACTATTTCTTCACCCAGGTCATTCCACTTCCTGGCCACTCCGAGGCTGAAGAAATACTTCCTGACATCCCTGTGACTCGTTTATCTTTTTTTTTTAAACTTCCGACTGTGCCCTTGTGTACCTGTCTCTCGTCTCTGACTATCCCTGTCTACCCTATCAAGCCGCTCCCGTCTACAGGATGGTTAAGGGATGCACAAACTTGCCGCTGCTGTTGTCCGGTAGCTCGATCGCTGGGGCACTCGGCTCACACACTGAGGTCCAGGGGTCGATCCCTGGTATGGGTGGAAGCATTAGGATGTGTTTCCTTAAGATACCTGTTGTCCAGTGTTCACCCATCAGTAAAATAGGTACCTGGGTGTTAGTCGACCGGTGTGGGTCGCATCCTGGGACAAAATTGACCTAATTTGCCCGAAATGCTCAGCATAACAAGGGACTTTCTATATAGTAGTATGTCATTGATGTCAGCTGCTAGGCATGTATACCTTGTACATGTACTTGTAGAAATAATTATTATATTTATATATATTTATAGTAAACTAGCTTCTCCTGTTCACAGGGATATAAAGTGCGCAATAAACTAGAAGCTTTGATGGCAAAATTTAGTATACTGTCGCTGCTAGTTGGTCACCACACAACAGTGAAAGTAAACTTTCGCACTGCTAATGTTTTAGTTGTGGGGAAGAGTGTGTGGCCTTAGGCTGTTTCCACTTTCTGCCTCTCAATACCCCAGGGATCTCCCTCCCTTACCATCCCACTCACTAACCATCTCACCATCCCACCGCTAACCATCCCACCATCACCCACTGATTATTACCTTCCGTCCCCCTCTCCCTTGAGAACTGATCAGTGATCTACTTAGTACACCTTATGGGGGTATCAAGCTGCTCCGACCTCCATCAGACACTCACCACTTTAAAAAATGGGTCAGTATCATAATCTTTGGATACCCTCTCTGCATGGACCCATCCCATCTGACTCTCAGTGAGCATATCATCAAGCCTAAAAGACTTAAAGGAAAATCCCAAATTATTGCCAGTTGGGTGGGTCCTGTGCCCCTCCGCCAGAATATCTGGGTGCATGGTTTACGTTTCCTAAACATCGAAGTGTACCTACCCCCTAAACGTAGGTGTTACAAATGCCAGCACTATGGCCATGTTGCAGTAGACTGTGGAATACTACATTCTTGGTGTGGTAAGTGTGCTGGGAAACATTCCACTAGAGAATGCACACTATGCCCTGACAGCCAAAAATTTAAGTGTATTAACTGTAAAGAAGTTGGGGTTACAGTTTCCCACTAATTCGCTGCCTGACCACGGTAGAGTGCAGTTGTGCTCTGCACCCCTCTGCTGTTTGTAGGCGAGCTCCCTTGTCAGTTACCTGGCTGCAGCGGTGTGAAGTGGTGCTGTCACGCCTCTGTTAACAACATAGGTGCACTGTGATTGTCAAGATGGCGGTTAGTCTGAGACGCAGGATAAATACTGTAGGCATTGAGCTACTTAAAGGAACGATAACGCCTAGTTCTGCGCAAGTCTTATTGCCAAAGATCATCCGGGAGACATATGGCGTACAAGATAGTGACTTGTATGGTGTAGCATTAAACGGAAGCCAAAGAATATTCGTCAAACTGCTATCAGCTACGGTTTATGAATCGTTAGTCACCAGGTTTCAGGACGTAAGTCTTAGCGTCACACCAGCTGTCAGTGTAAGATTGATAGATGTTTCACGGCATTATACGTGGATCAAGTTACGCAACGTTCCCTTTGAGGCGGACGAGGCGGATATAAGGAAAGCTTTTGAGACATATGGGATGGTGCATTATGCTCAACATGGTACGTGGGCGGCAGGTGCCTATGCTGGTTATCCAGAGGGTTCTTTCAATCTCAAAATGACGTTGAGGCACCCAATACCGTCCTATGCGTATCTACAAGATTTCAGGACGCAGGTAATGGTAATGTACCCAGGACAACGACGTACATGCCGCCTATGTGGTGAGTATGATCACATAGCGGCGACCTGTGACAAGCGAAGACGTGTGCCTGGACCTGTGGTGGATGTCGCAGCCCCTGCTTCAAAGGTGGTAGGTGAAAAACAAACATCGGATGGAGGGCGTGGTGTTTTGTGGAGCGAGATAGTGGATCGGGCACACAGGACTGGCGGTGAGTTGGAGTCCCTCCCCCAGCTGCCTGATCAGGTATCGTCTCCTGTGGATAAGGAGGAGCAGCAATTACAGGAGAAGGTTCTCGAGATTGAGGAAGAATTGGTGGAGGTGTTGAAGACTTTGTCACCACCAGAGAGGGACGTTACATCTGGGCGTGGTGTCATCGGAGAGCCGTCGCTTCCAGAAAGTCGGAGACATGATAATTTGGGACGTGATGGTGGTTTGGAGTCGTCCGTTGAATCATTAAACCATTCTCAGGTAGAGGTGGAGGTTCATCGAGAGGCAACATCTGATCAAGATATGTGTAACATGACGGTCACGAGAAAAAGGGCGGCTACGTCAGATTCTGATGACCTCCTTATGCCTGCACAAAGGCCTGGGAAACAGACTGAGGTGAAGTGTGAAGGTAGTGGTGTAGGTGGTGGTAGCCATGATAGGAGGCACCGGAAGAAGGGGGGAGGGAAAGAGAGCACTCTGAAGGTGTCAAACTTAAATTCAAGCTCTGGAGTTGTAAAGAGTGATGAGAGGAAGCAGGGGTGGAAACTTTAATAGGCCTTAGGTGTATGTCTGTAAATGTTAATGGGTTATGTAGCGGCATGAAGAGAGATTGGTTTCGTAATTTCCTGAACAAATCTAGAGTGGATGTTGTGTTCCTGCAGGAGCACAATTTTAAAGAGGGTAGGGTGTTGGAGGTGGCAGGATTTCGAGTAGTTACCCTGCCATCTCCCCGTCTAAAAGGTGGTGTGGGAATTTTAATAAGGGAGACGAGCCCGTTTGTTTTGCAGAGAAGCGAGGGAGGAGGGGGAGGGAGGGTGTTGCGTGTGGATGGGTGGTGGATGGGTAAGCGAGTGTCTTTTGTGAGTGTGTATGCGCCGGCAGAAAATAACATCAAGGTAAAGAATGATTTTGTGTGTGAGGATCTTGTGTTTTTCTTAAGTGCTCTGCCAGAGGTAGCAATAGTTGGTGGGGATTGGAATAGTGTAATCAGGGTGGCTGATGTGGACCCAAAAGGGGCTGGATATATGTCTGTGGCTCTTAGGGATTTATTAAGGGATGTTAGGTTACGTGATGCCTTCGGGGGGGGGGGGCGGTGTGGGAGACTGAATATACGTTTGTTAGGAGTGGATATGCTGCGAGACTAGATAGAGTGTACCTTTCTCAGGGAGTGGATGTGAAATCTTTCAGTACTGTGGAGGCTACAATGTCAGATCATAGGGCAGTGGTGGTGGAGGTTGGGTGGGGGATGCTCGCAGACATATATAGAAGTTATTGGAAATTAAATATAAGTGTATTAGGTGATTTGGAGGGGTTTTCAGTCCTATGGAGGGAGCTTAGTGTGGAAGAACAGGGAGTGAATGACATTGTGACATGGTGGGATAGTGTTGCAAAGGAAAGGATTAGAAAGTTTTATGTGAGAAGGAAAACGTATTAATAATTTAAAATATGGACTGGCTAACTATTTAGAGGATAGGTTAAGAGGTTGCTATGGGGGGGGTAGGGGTGAATAATTTTCCTATGGATGAAATAGCTGAAATAAAGGGAAGGTTGAGGGTGTTGCAAAATGAAAGGTTTCAAGCTGTAAGGGTGCAGGCAGGGGTGGAAGAGGTGCTTTGGGGCGACAAGCCGTCAGCGTGTGTTTTGCGGCATCAAAAGCAAAGACAGGCGGTGACAGCTATCCCATGTTTAGAGGTAACGGAGATGGTTGGGAATTATAGAGCAGGGCAGGAGATAATAACCACGAAGGGGATGTGTGCGTATGCAGAGGCTTGGTACGAGAAGTACTGGAACAGTGGGGGGGGTGGGTGACGTGGCGTTGGACAAGGTGTGTACGTATGTGACGTGTAATTTAGGAAATAGTGATAGAAAGGCTTTAGGTGGGACTATTATGGCAGAGGAAATAGAGAATGCGTTAAGGGGAATGAGGAAGGGGAAAGCGCCGGGTATTGACGGTCTCCCAGTAGAATTTTATTTACAACATTGAACGTTAATAAGGGGATTTATAGTTAGGTTATTTAATCGTATGAAGGAGAAGGGTACGTTGGGGGAGAAGCAGGTAACAGCAGTTGTAGTGTTGGTCCCGAAGGTCAAGGGGCAGCCCACCCTTCGGGAGTACTGAGCCATACCACTGCTGTGTGCAGACTATAAGGTGTTCGCAAAAATTTTAGGTAATAGGTTCAAATGTGTTGTGGGAAGGGTCGTGTCAAAATCTCAGTTTGGGTTGCTGGGAAGGTCGATGTTTGAAGGACATGGGATACTGAGAAGTTTTGTGGAAGCTAAGGGTGGGGGTGAAGGGGCGGCTTTGTTGGCTCTAGATTGGCAGGGAGCATATGATAGAGTGGAAAGGGGAGCTTTGCAGGTTATACTTAGGAGACAGGGTTTTGGGGAGGAAATAGTCGAGTGGGTAAATACTCTATACAAGGGGGCGAAAATGAGGATACAGATTAATGGGTGTATGGGGAGGGATATTGCAATGGGTAGAGGCCTTAGACAGGGATGCCCCATGTCCCAAATATTGTTTGCGTGTTTCCAGGACCCCTTTTATAGAATGGTTGACCGCAGCTTATGTACACCATGTGAGGGAAGTGTGGGGGGTGGGAGGGCCTGGCCGGGTTTAATTGGATACGTTGACGACAACACTGTGCTCATTCGTGAAGGGATGTCAATGGGAGTGTTGGACGAGGTTGTGCAATTATTTGGAAGTGCCACGGGTATGCAGGTAAATAGTGCGAAGTCAAGGTGCATGGGGTTGGGTTCTTGGGTGGGGGGTGTGGGGGGGAGATGTAATGTTGTTAAAGAATGGGCAGTGTCTTTAAAGATTTGTGGTATTATTTGTAAGGATGACATGGTTGCGGCGCGGGAGGAAAACTTGGATAGGTTATTGGAAAGGATCGTGGGGCGTCTAGGTGTTCTGAGACCCCAGCACCTAACTCTTATACAGCGAGTGATAGTCGTAAACATTTTACTGTATAGTAAGATTTGGCATGTTGCAGCTGTGTTCCCAATTACAGGGACAGCGATTGCGGGAATTCTAAGAAGGGTGTAAAAATTTTTGTGGGGTTCACATTGTGATTGGTTACGGAGGGAAGTTGTAATGTTACCTGTAAGTCAGGGTGGGTTGGGGTTGATACATGACAGGCTGGGTGTGTGGTATCGAGGAATGGAGTTGAGGGAATGCGAAATCGTTTTGAGGGCTGTGATGTTGGTTAAGGAACTGAGAAAGGTTCGTATAAGGGTTTTGTGTAGGTTACTTGTAGGTAGGTGCGTTATCCCAGTTGAGGGTTTGTTCCCCATGTATGCATGGAAGAGTATTTGGTTTAGATTTAGTAAAATGAAGTTAAACCCTCGGGCGCGTGAGGTGGTTTCGTTTCCTGCATGGGATCCTGCCGTCTGGTGAGATACTACGAAACAGACAGGTTGTAGAGGGTGGGGGGTGTGGTATCTGTGGAGGGGACGAGACTGCGTTCCATGTAGTTTATTTTTGTGAAGGGCTAGAGGAGGTTAGGTGCTGGTTAAGTAGGTTGGTACAGAGGGTGGGGGGTCGTGGGGTGTCGGTTCTGCGTGCTTTAAGTCTAGATACGGGTGGGTTAGACGAGGGTGTCATAAGAGCTTTAGATTATATCATGGTAGATTATATATATATGTCGTGGGTGATGAGGGGGAGAGGGGATAGTGAGGAGAGAAGAAAGGTTCTTGCGGTAACGTTCTATCGTACGATGTGTCATAACAGAGATTTGTATGGGAGGAGGTGGGATCAGGCTTTCTCAGAGGGGTATAGAATGCTAACGTTAGGGATTCTCGTAAATCTGTGATTGATAATGAGTAAGTGAAGGGGTTTTCATAGGTTGGAGGGAGTCAGGGGGTCACAACGGGCTCGCCTCCTTTGAGGGGGGGGGTCGTGAGAGTGTTGTGAATGTGGGTTTGGAATGGTTTTCTGGTTTTCATTGAGACTTTATGGCAGCCAAGTGTGGATGTAGAGCTCAAGGTCTCATTATGTTAGATACACACTTTTCAGAATGTAGGTATAATATAGTAGATTTTTTTTATGTATAATTTGATGTGTATCAGTCTTGTATGACACGATTCTTGAGTAGTAAGTTATTTGCGACATGAAGTGTGTTTTAGTTTGTATGTTACGTGCTGAGTTTTTGCATGATGAGATATACTTAGATACTGTTTTGCTTTGTGCATACAGTGCATCTGATTAATGTGATGTGAAACTTTTTGTGTGTACGTGTGTGTGTGTGTGTGTGTGTGTGTGTGGGTGTGTGTGTGTGTGTGTGTGTGTGGGTGTGTGTGTGTGTGTGTGTGTGTGTGTGTGTGTGTGTGTGTGTGTGTGGGTGTGTGTGTGTGTGTGTGTGTGTGGGTGTGTGTGTGTGTGTGTGTGTGTGTGTGTGTGTGTGTGTGGGTGTGTGTGTGTGTGGGTGTGTGTGTGTGTGTGGGTGTGTGTATATATATATATATATCCCTTTCTATTGTATTGAGCCTTGGTCATGGGTCAGACGTTATGTAATACTTTATATATGTATGACTCGATTCTTTTTAAAGTTTATAATTCTGGTCTGTACCCTGATACCGGTTTGGTGTTGATGCTAAGTTCTTGATGTTAAGTTTTAGTCTGTATGGTATACAGACATATCTAGACGGTTTATGTTTTTTTTTCGTATGTTGGTATATGTAAAGCTGTATTGTTAGGGATACGTATGTAGATGTTCTAGTAAGATTATGATGTTAGGTTTTGGTTTTTTGATTAATGCGAAGGATGGGATTTAACTGACATAACTTCTTTGTATATTTTATATTCAAGTGTATTGAGCCTTTATCAGATGTCATGTTATATGTACAAGTTATATATATACAAGGTTTTGCATTAATGAATGTGTATATATGTCAATTCATGACCCTGTGACAGTATTTTTTTTAGTTATGTTCTTGCCGTAAGTTCTTGTTGTATGTTTGGCAGCAATATCTTGCGTGCATATAGGTGCAATCCGTTTGTCAGTTAATTTGATTGAGATCCATACTGTTTCTTTATTTTTATGTTAAACTGTGTTGGTTTTAAATAAAATATAAAAAAAAAAGTAGGTGTTACAAATGCCAGCACTATGGCCATGTTGCAGTAGACTGTGGAATACTACATTCTTGGTGTGGTAAGTGTGCTGGGAAACATTCCACTAGAGAATGCACAGTAGGCCCTGACAGCCAAAAATTTAAGTGTATTAACTGTAAAGAAGTTGGGGTTACAGTTTCCCACAAGGACTTCAGTCAGAACCCAAACAACCTTCGATGTAAACCTGATAACAGTCCTTTAGGATGAGGATGAGGCCATCCAGTCTACCACAGCCAGATCTGAGACTTAGCCTCTGCAAAGTGTGCAAGAACCCCACCTCACTGCAAAGGATTCTGGTGATACCAGAATGCCATCACACAAACCAGCTGTGGAAGAGCTAGCCATCCCTGCTAGCACATATGGAACTACTGGTCTGCCACTACAGATACCTATGGCTACACCTGAATATGGGGATGAGTTTGTCATTTCTCCCAATACACACAACTACAACAGTCAGACGGACACCACACAGGAAATTGGAGATGAGTCAGATGCACAGGACCTACCTGCAATGAATGATGAAACAGAGAACACTAATGTAACCATGGTACCTGTTAAGGTGATAGGTGTTAAAGGAAGCACAACCCAGAAGTGCCATCCTCCGGAGAGGCATTGGATTCGCCTGACCTTCCTCATATTATAACAAATTTCCAGAAAAAAATTGAGCATCTTGAACAGATCCTGACAAGTTTAATAAATATATGTAATCAGGATGATGCTCTTGAGCATGGTGATGATGTCAAAAGTGCAGCAATCTCCGTTCAGCTTCCAGCAATTTGTAAGAAAGAAGCCCATGACTCTTGCCTTCAAGACTTGCCTTTTAACTGGCCGTCAAGATGCCGAAAAATGCTTAAAAATAAGGGTCCTGAAGATAAAGACGTACAAACTATGCTATTTGCTCTTAAGTGTCTGCACACTGTAGTCAAAGCATAATAGTTTTACCATCTTATGAGCAAGAGATTGTAATAACTCACTACAATGGATACATTACAAATCTTTTCATGGAACATTGCTTCCATCAGGAAGCGGTTGCCTGACTTACATCATATTAGTGCAACCAAGAATATTGATGTCATCTGTTTGCAGGAATGTAGATTGAAAGATGGAGCACCTCCACCAAACTTGCCTGGATATGCAGCTTATAACCTAAGGTCAACCAACTGTTGTGTGATGTATGTCAGAAAGAACTTGCCACATTCACTCCTTTCCTTGCAGAGTCGAGTTAACATGCAGTATCATGGTGTCAGAGTATATGCAGGCGATTTTTCCATAAACAATTTTAATCTCTATGCCCCAGCGAACCAGCTTCGACCTGATGCTTTACCAGATCGCATCAATAGTGAACCTACCATCATTCTTGGAGATTTTAATGTCAGACATAAGAATATTGGTGGGTCTATAACAAACACTAATGGAACTAAACTAGTGAAATTGCTAAATGAGCATGATAATGTTCGAATTGTGGGCACTACTGAGCCTACTCACATATATGGTGGCATACTAGATCTGTGTCTTGGATTTAATACATCATAACAACTGTCAATCTTGATCACATCTCCAGCAATCAAGGAGCTAAATACAGGAGGAGGAAATTTATTCTCAAACCAGAACACAGAGACAACTTTATTAACCACTTGGATCAATGGTATAAGAATTACGAGCCCATTGGCACACAAAAATTTAATGATGATTTAATTACCACTATTGAGAGTGTTCTCACAGATAAAGTGGGCAGGAATAGGAAACAAAGACCCTCCACTATAAATAACAATAAAAACCAATGTAAATACTATAATGATCCACAGCTACGCAATCTAACACATGCAGCTAGGAGGATTGGTAAAGCATACCGTGAATGTAGAACCCCAGACCTGCTCAGAACGTTCCAAGCTGCACTAACAAATGCAAGGAATAGAAAGGAAGAACTTAGGCAACAGGAATGGGAACAGTTTGTTAGTGGATTAAATAGATCCATCCCTTTGAGTTTGGCTTGGAAAGGTATAAATAAAATAACCAGGAAAAAGACTGGCAATGTTGCTCATCCCTTTCCTCTTGAAAAAGCAAATGACCTCATAAATGACTGGTCCAAAACATCCAGGCATGAAAACCTTTCATCTCATATTAGAAAAAAAATTAGAGAGTACTTCTGAAGAAATGTTGAAACTGATTAATTTTATGAGCCAAAATATTGATGAGAGTGATTGCCTCTTTACCGAGTATGAATTAGATAATGCATTAACCAAAGGTCGATCAACTGCTCCTGGAGAGGATGGTATAACCTATGATATTCTCAGAACTCTAAGGCACGTGCCTGATAACCCTTTGTTGGCACTGTATAATCTCAGTTACATTGAGGGCGTTCTTCCTACTTCCTGGACCAATAGTCTCATTGTGCCTATCCCTAAGCCCCAACAGCCTGATACATTTAGGCCGATCTCCTTAACTAGTTGTCTTTGTAAAACTTTTGAAAGAATGATGCTTAACAGACTGTACTACAGAATCAGACATCAACTTTCCCCCTACCTCTATGGGTTCATGAAAGGTAAAAGTGTGCAGAACTGTATTTCCACCTTTCTCACTGCACACACCTCTACTAGTTTTACCACTTTTCTTGATCTAAAATCTGCATTTGATATTGCGAACAGAACCGTTATACTACATGAACTAGCCAAAATGAATATTGGAGGTAGCTTACTCTCCTGGATAATAGGATACCTGTCAAATAGAGTATCCTCTGTCCTTCACCAAGGCTTCAGAAGTGATTCTAAAGAAATGTCTTTAGGTACACCGCAGGGAGGAGTTCTTAGTCCCATGCTATTTAATATTCTGATTAATGCTCTCCTAAATGCTCTACCTGCCTCACCTAAACATATAGCTATAAGCTATGCTGATGATATCATGATCCATACAACAGGGCATAAGAAGATGAATACCATTCTTAATGAAGTTCAAGCAATTTGTAATTGACTAGGCCTTATAATATCTTCCTCTAAAACAAAGATATTAACAAGCAAACGACATCCCCCACCCATCTATTTGCAGGGTGAAATCATTAGCTACGTTAAAACTTACAGATATCTTGGTGTAGATGTACCCTTTAACAAATCCACTATACCACAACTAAACAAGAAATGCAAAGCTAGGCTAAATGCTCTCAAAGCTGTTGCTGGCTACAATCCCAACTATGGTGCTAATGTGAGAATCGTGAGAATGATGTACATAGCCTATGTTAGGTCCTTAATTGATTATGCTGCTTCCATGTTGATATTAGCTAGAGAAAGTTCTCTCCGACCCTTGGAGTTAATGCAAAATGAAGCTCTCAGGATTATTCTTGGCTGTCCCAGATCTACAAAAGTTCTTAACATGAGGAAGGAGCTTGGTATTTCTAGTATCAGTGATAGGATTGTTGAGATTAACACTGTACTCGGTATTAGAATGTTGAGAAACGAACCAGACACTGTCACAGTGAATCTTACCAAGTGTCTAGAGGTAAATACACACAGATCTAAATGGATTGTGAAAACGTGCAATTGCATTAAGTTTTATAACCTGCATGAACTGTATCACTGTAGGCAACAAGAGCATTTCACCCCTCCATGGAAGATGTGTTCATTTAATATCACATACCTACAAGTCCCTCCCAAGAAGCTCATTGCTAGTAATCCCTTCCTTAAATCTCTTGTTAAAGCAACTGCTCAAGAAGAAATTTCTCACCTAGCTGGTAGTAATAAGTTATCACAAGTTATATACACTGATGGATCTAAACAGGAGTCTTCTGGCAGGGCTGCATCTGCTCTTGTTGCCACCTCCCTAGTTAAGAACGATAATAAATTTGTTGAGTTAGGCATAAGAATTAACAACTGGGCGTCTACACTGCAAACTGAATTGTTTGCAATGCTAATGGCGCTAAAGCTAACCTATGACACTGAGCTTGACTCTATCATCATTACTGATTCTATGTCATCATTGAAGGCTCTTGACTCATATAATGACTCCAACAACATGCTCATTGGAGAAGCCAGGTATAGATACTCAAAAATTAGGGACAAAGGAATTAATGTACAATTGCTATGGATCCCATCACACATTGGATTACTCCTTCATGATAAAGTTGATATGTTAGCCAAGAAGAGTACCCAGAAGGAGAATGTAGAATATAACTTTGGTATAACTGTGTCTAGCATTAGGAATAATATTAGGAGAGAAGTAAATAATGAAAATGATTGTTATAGGAATGCAGTTAGAAGCCTGAGTAGATCTATAACCCACTATGATAACATGAACGTAGATAAGTATGTTTATGGAGCAATTTGCAATGTGAACAGACTGACTGATGTTGTAGTGGCCAGGCTTAGGCTTGGTTACAAGTACTTCTGGCAGTTTGGGAGACACACAGATGATGATCAAACTAAATGTAAATTATGTGATCAGGCATATGGTCACTCTCTTGAACACTATGTGCTTAATTGTCCACTTATTGAGGAATACAGAGAGACAGTATAATAACCTATGTGACATGTCAAGATATCTTATTAATGAAAATAAGATACCAGATATACTAAGCAAATTTCCTAAATTTGCTTGTAACAGATAAGTGAACTATAGATATGTAGATATAAATCCATATGTATTCCTGTTAACCCTTTGGGGCCTAGTTCCTAGGCCTTTTGTGTATCCATATGCTCTCGCGCTACCGTCCACAGGATGGATATGGGGTGCACAATAAACTAGCCACTTCGGTGGCAAAATCTAAAATCTAAATCCCTTGCGTCTGCCTCACCTAGACACGTTTTCTTCAGTTGGGGTTAGTAAATTTATTCAGGTATACTCAAATACAGTTACATAGATTATGATAAATAGCAGCATATGTGTAGAGAACCTAGGATAACCTAAAAAAGTCAGATAAAGTTCAAAAATTCGTAGTGCCTATATCCAAAAATGCAGAGTTTACCTTGGGAGATTAGCCAAAGGGAGCAAAGACAGGTTTTAAGTATGTATATCTTGCATTCTTACTTAAGTGAAAAGACTTGACATAACGGCTTGTTACTTCACCGTGTGTACTTTCATTTTTTCACTCTACGAGTAGGTAAACTATCCTTTTAGAAGCTTCGTTATCAATCATCTCACAGGACGTGTTATGATTCGTAAGGTTTTACCATCGCTGTGTTTATTACCACTGCTACTTGTTCAGGTGTCAGAACTACGACCCATTATGTACCTCTGTAACCTTTTGACTACCGCCCACACCATGGGTATGGGGGTGACTACCGCCCACACCATGGGTATGAGGGTGACTACCACCCTCACCATGGGTATGAGGGTGACTACCACCCTCACAATGGGTATGAGGGTGACTACCGCCCTCACCATGGGTATGAGGGTGACTACCGCCCTCACTATGGATATGAGGGTGACTACCGCCCTCACCATGGGTATGAGGGTGACTACCACCCTCACCATAGGTATAGGGTGCTTAATAAAAATATTAACCTTACGCCATATCGGTGGAGTGTATAGTGTTGACCCCAGAGGCCATCAGTTGTTAGTGGTGATACTACAGTGTGTTGCCTCTATACTAAACCTGTGTTATACGACTCTTCCCTCTCCTAACCTTCCCTTCCCTTCACATCTTTCCAGAAGAATGTGAAACATTAAAATAACAAGAAAGATGTGCAAATACATTATTTTATTGCATATTTCGACGATTCAGAGCGTTTGAAACATTTTCTGACATACCTCATGTTATAGCTAAAATGCGTAAATTATCACAGTTTTAATCGAAACTGTCGCTACACTTGCAGTTTATGGGAAGAGTTTGCCGAATTATATTATTTTTTCAAGTAGCATATATATATATTTTAGTTAAAAATTAAGATGTGTCAGAAAAATGCTTCAAACTGCACTGAATCGTCGAAATTTGCAATAAAATTATGTTTTTATAATACTGACGAGTGTTGGTGCAAGTGTAATACATTGTCTGCACTGGTTGGTTAATGGGGGGTTTAAAGCCTATCTCCGACACGAGGGTCATTAAGGTTGCACAGTGACCTTTTCACCACCAGACAAGAATAAACTATACCAGGGGTGGGGTTAGAACCCGCGGTCAGAGAGTCTCAAAACTCCAGACCGTCGCTTTAGCCACTGGACCAGTTAGCTTCAATAAGATTCATCCAGCTTGGTATATTTCTACACCATAGGAAGGTTAGCATAGGCCACCACTGTGACCACAAATGCAAGTGGCCGTGACGAACTCTAGCTCAAGTCCCCTCAAAGCTTTGAGGGGACTTGAACTAGAGTTCGTGAGACTCTAATATAACCCTAAAAATTATCATCCTCTAGAAGTATGTATCTAGAGTTTACCTGGAGTTACTTCCGGAGGTCACCGCCCCCGCGGCCCGATCCCAGACCAGGCTTCCTGGTGGCTGTTCTGATCGATCAAAGTGTTAGTGCCTGCCGCCTGCAATCTGATGTATGAACCACAGCCCGGTTAATGAGGAACTGTTTTGAAGACTCATGGAGGTTACCTGGAGGTTATTCCGGGGATCAACGCCCCCGCTGCCCGGTCCATGACCAGGCCTCCCGGTGGATCAGGGCCTGATCAACCAGGCTGTTACTGCTGGCCGCACGCAGTCCAACGTACGAGCCACAGCCCGGCTGATCCGGCACTGACTTTAGGTATCTGTCCAGCTCTCTCTTGAAGGCAGCCAGGGGTTTATTGGTAATTCCCCTAATGCTTGATGGGAGGCTGTTGAACAGTCTTGGGCCCCGGACACTTTTGGTGTTTTCTCTTAGTGTACCAATGGCGCCCCTACTTTTAATTGGGGGCATTTTGAATCGCCTGCCCAGTCTTTTACTTTCATAGGGAGTGATTTCTGTGTGCAGATTTGGGACCATTCCTTCCAGGATTTTCCAAGTGTAGATTATGATATATCTCTCTATTGAGTTCCCTCTTGAAGACAGCTATGGGTTTAACGGTGATCCTCCAATATGAATGAAGGGACACCGTTCAAGAGTCGTAGTCTCCCAGCATTAAGTTCTCTCAGTGTACTCGTCGCTCCCCTACTTTTCGTTGGAAGTGTCGTACACTGCCTGCCAAACCTCTTGTGTTGATAAGTAGTAATTTTGGTGTGCAGGTTTGGGACCAGTTCATCTAGTTTCTTCCATGTGTAGATTATAATGTATCTTTTTCCTAGTAATTTAGGTGCTTATGACTGAGTTTATACAAACTGTGAAGGTTTTCTTCATATTTCCCGGCTCAGCCATTTCACCTGCCTTGAAGAGGGACGTTAGTACACAGCAATATTCCAGTCTAGAGAGAACGAGTGACCTGAAGAATATCATCATTGGCTTGACATTTCTTGTCTTGAAGGTTCTGATTATCCAACCTATCATTTCTCTTAAAGTTGTGATAATAACGATGTTATGCTTCTTGAACGTGAAATCGTCTGACATTATCCATCCCAGGGTCTTATATTTGATGTAGTTTTTATACAAAGTATATATATATATATATATATATATATATATATATATATAAATCTGACGTACATTTTATGTTCTCTATTGAAAAATAGACATATCTGCAGTATAATACGATCTTTCATTGACTGTTTCGTCCACACAGTGGACTTCATCAAGTCACAAATAGATCTACTGGGCATAGAGTACATGAGTATAAATAAGGAGCACAGTAACGTGAAGAGTCATTTGAGGAATACCGAGAATAGGTTGGGTGAGTCATGTATCCATACACTTACTGGTACTCCTCACTAAGCAGTCGGTGGGCGCCAGGGTGTTAGCCGACTGCTTGGAGGGTGGTAGCCTACCTTAGATAGGACTGGGCTTTGAAATGATCTGAGGTAGGATAAGAACGCATAGCTTGTAAATGTACCTCTCAAAGACGTTGGTGATTTGAGACAATGGATTTATGTTTAAGCAGTCACAAACCAAACTCTCTCCGTCAGTGATGTCATGACTGTGGTGAGGCTCTCATGTATTAAGCGTCTCATACACACAATTGGGTCACGACAGCTGAAGTTCCGGGGAATTCCAATTTTTCCGCTGCGCTGGAATACATCAAGCAGAGTGATCCCAGAGTCCATCAGTCCGTGTAGGCATGTGTTAGGTCCGGAGTTCTAATCTCCTCCTTTACGGCTGGAAAACATTAGGAACGTGTTTCCATAAGACACCTGCTGTCCCTGTTCATCCATCAGTTTAAAATAGGTACCTGGGTGTTAGTGAACTGGTGTGGGTCGCATCCTGGGACAAAACTGACCTAATTTGCCCGAAATGTTCAGCATAACAAGGAGCTTTCTATATAGTAGTATGTCATTGATGTCAGCTATGGTCTGTATACCTTGTACATATACTTGTAGTAAATAAATGTTATTATTATTATTATTATTATTATTATTATTATAATTGGTGGCGGGAGGAAGGAACATACGTGTGGGGAACAACACATAGCTTGAGAATGGAAGACAGATATGTTAACAAAGAAAGAGACAGCCGGGCTGTGCTTCGTAAGTTGGACTACTTGCAGCCAGCCGTAACACTCTGGTTGATTAGGCCCTGATCCATCGTGAGATCTGGTCATGGACCGGGCCGCGGGGGCGTTGACCCCCAGAACGCCTTCCAGGTAGGTAGACAAACAGATGGACATACGAGTAGAGACAGGCAGATACTGAAATAGATAGGCAGACAGATGGGAAAGAAGGAATGATGGATGTAAATTTAACCAACGTTGAATTCCTGGTTACCTACCTGGAGTCTACCTTTGTCTTGTGTTGTGAAGTGTTGATCGTCTTTAGTTACTGTTTCACGTGAATGTTCTTCCCACTTTCTACTGGCGTAAGAATTACACTTCAAGTTTAATTCTTGAGTGTTTGTAACCACACTGCTTTTAATATTAATGTTATTACAGTCAGAACTAGGTGGTAAACCCACAAGGGTCATACAGCTCTGCTGCTGCTGTATTAAACCTGATCACAGATACAACGCCACTTCCCGTTTTCTTTAAAAATAATAATTGCATTTTTTGGTCCTCTTATTTAAAACACTCAAGGATTCTTAATTATTTTTTTTTTACCCACAGTTTGTAAATGCATCTTCCATTTCTCTAATGTTAATAATTAATTCCCTAGTTTTATCCAAGATCCGTAAAGGTATTTTCGTCTTGCTTTTTTTTCGCGGTTTTTAATGTTTTCGGTTTTTTCCGAGACTCAAAATATCGGCGTTTTCGTTTTAGTAAAGTTACCGTTTTCTGTGATGCTTATCAGTAGATTTTTGAGGTTTTCCTAATATTTGTAATAAATTTTTAATTTTCTCTCATACCTGGAGGTTACCTGGAGGTTATTCCGGGGATCAATGCCCCCGCGGCCCGGTCCATGACCAGGCCTCCCGATGGATCAGGGCCTGATCAACTAGGCTGTTACTGCTGGCCGCACGCAGTCCGACGTACGAGCCACAGCCCGGCTGATCCGGCACTGACTTTAGGTATCTGTCCAGCTCTCTTGAAGGCAGCCAGGGGTTTATTGGCAATTCCCCTAATGCTTGATGGGAGGCTGATGAACAGTTTTGGGCCCCGGACACTTATGGTGTTTTCCCTTAGTGTACCAATGGCGCCCCCCTTTTTATTGGGACATTTTGCATAGCCTGCCCAGTCTTTTACTTTCGTAGGGAGTGATTTCTGTGTGCAGATTTGGGACCATTCCTTCCAAGATTTTCCAAGTGTAGATTATGATATATCTCTCCCTCCTGCGTTCCAACGAGTACAAGTCAAGTGCTTCCAAGAGTTCCCAGTAGTTAAGGTGCTTGACAGAACTTATACGTGCAGTAAAGGATCTCTGTACACTCTCTAGATCTGCGATTTCACCTGCTTTGTATGGAGATGTTAATGCTTTTAATTGAATTTTATGTTGAGTCATTGCCATCTATTGTCAACATGGCTCCCTACAAGCTGAGTAGTGCACGTGGTGAGGTGCACGTGGTGAGGTGCACGTGGTGAGGTGCACGTGGTGAGGTGCACGTGGTGAGGTGTGCATGGTGAGGTGCACGTGGTGAGCTGCACGTGGTGAGGTGCACGTGGTGAGGTGCACGTGGTGAGGTGCACATGGTGAGGCGCACGTAGTGAGGTGCACGTGGTGAGGTGCACGTGGTGAGGTGCACGTGGTGAGGTGTACATGGTGAGGTGCACGTGGTGAGGTGTACATGGTGAGGTGCACGTGGTGAGGTGCACGTGGTGAGGTGTACATGGTGAGGTGCACGTGGTGAGGTGCACGTGGTGAGGTGCACGTGGTGAGGTGCACGTGGTGAGGTGCACGTGGTGAGGCACGTGGTGAGGTGCACGTGGTGAGGTGCACGTGGTGAGGTGCACGTGGTGAGGTGTACATGGTGAGGTGCACGCGGTGAGGTGCACGTGGTGAGGTGCACGTGGTGAGGTGTACATGGTGAGGTGCACGTGGTGAGGTGCTCGTGGTGAGGCACGTGGTGAGGTGCACGTGGTGAGGTGCACGTGGTGAGGTGTGCATGGTGAGGTGCACGTGGTGAGGTGTACATGGTGAGGTGCACGTGGTGAGGTGCACGTGGTGAGGTGTGCATGGTGAGGCGCACGTGGTGAGGTGCACGTGGTGAGGTGCACGTGGTGAGGTGTGCATGGTGAGGTGCACGTGGTGAGGTGTACATTGTGAGGTGCACGTGGTGAGGTGCACGTGGTGAGGTGTACATGGTGAGGTGCACGTGGTGAACTGCACATTGTGAGGTGCACGTGGTGAGGTGCACGTGGTGAGGTGCACGTGGTGAGGTGTACATGAGGTGCACGTGGTGAGCTGCACGTGGTGATGTGCACGTGGTGAAGTGCACGTGGTGATGTGCACGTGGTGAGGTGCACGTGGTGAGGTGTACATGAGGTGCACGTGGTGAGGTGCACGTGGTGATGTGCACGTGGTGAGGTGCACGTGGTGAGGTGTACATGGTGAGGTGCACGTGGTGAGGTGTACATGAGGTGCACGTGGTGAGCTGCACGTGGTGAGGTGCACGTGGTGAGGTGCACATGGTGAGGTGCACATGGTGAGGTACACGTGGTGAGGTGCACGTGGTGAGGTAACACGTGGTGAGGTGCACATGGTGAGGTACACGTGGTGAGGTGCACATGGTGAGGTACACGTGGTGAGGTGCACATGGTGAGGGTACATGGTGAGGTGCACATGGTGAGGTACACGTGGTGAGGTGCACGTGGTGAGGTGCACGTGGTGAGGTGCACATGGTGAGGTGCACGTGGTGAGGTGCACATGGTGAGGTGCACATGGTGAGGTACACGTGGTGAGGTGCACATGGTGAGGTACACGTGGTGAGGTGCACATGGTGAGGTACACGTGGTGAGGTGCACATGGTGAGGTACACGTGGTGAGGTGCACGTGGTGAGGTGCACGTGGTGAGGTGCACATGGTGAGGTGCACGTGGTGAGGTGCACATGGTGAGGTGCACATGGTGAGGTACACGTGGTGAGGTGCACATGGTGAGGTACACGTGGTGAGGTGCACATGGTGAGGTACACGTGGTGAGGTGCGCTTGGAGAGCTGCAGGTGGTGAGGTGCACGTGGTGAGGTGCACATGGTGAGGTGCACGTGGTGAGGTGCACATGGTGAGGTGCACATGGTGAGGTACACGTGGTGAGGTGCACATGGTGAGGTGCACGTGGTGAGGTGCACGTGGTGAGGTGCACGTGGTGAGGTGCACATGGTGAGGTGCACGTGGTGAGGTGCACATGGTGAGGTGCACATGGTGAGGTACACGTGGTGAGGTGCACATGGTGAGGTACACGTGGTGAGGTGCACATGGTGAGCTGCACGTGGTGAGGTGCACGTGGTGAGGTGCACATGGTGAGGTGCACGTGGTGAGGTGCACATGGTGAGGTGCACATGGTGAGGTACACGTGGTGAGGTGCACGTGGTGAGGTGCACGTGGTGAGGTGCACGTGGTGAGGTGCACATGGAGCACAAACACTGTGGTGCTCAAACGCTGAGAATCATATGTGTAAATTAGTCCATATCGCGTTATTTCGTGCCCAGATGCCCATGCAGCGTCCCCGGATACTCTCAGTATTGTTATTTACTTAAGGCCTCTCGTAGATGCTACCAGGCACCTGATGTTTGAAACATTGATGGCCCAGTGGACTGTGGTACCTCGGAAGTTTAGCGAGCTTCTCGGGAGACATGCTAAAATAATATCGGGGGTTCGATCCCCGGCTAGAGTAAATTGGATCACGTACAAAATTGAGACTCGAAAGATTCATGTATAATCGTTACTTTTTTTTTTAATTAAATGACTGTAATTATTATTACTGTTACTACTAAGATTTTCAGCAGAAAAATACGGTACCAACATTGCATTAATAATAATCATGGTAATGATCTTGACTCTAACCCCCCCCCCCCCGGTTATTTCCGGAACTTGAAAAAATGAATTAAAATTATGTTTAAGTATTAATAATGTAAGCATTATCATTTCTCTCTCTCTCTCTCTCTCTCTCTCTCTCTCTCTCTCTCTCTCTCTCTCTCTCGTCTCACGTAACGGTCTACCAGACACAACACGGATAATGGAACTTCATTATAGAAAATGAAGAAAGAATTGGTATTATTTATTTCCGAACGGTACAGGTGAATGAGTTCCAACTCTCTCTCTCTCTCTCTCTCTCTCTCTCTCTCTCTCTCTCTCTCTCTCTCGAGAGAGAGAGAGAGAGAGAGAGAGAGAGAGAGACGTCACTAACAGCCAGACTGGTCAAAGACCGAGGCCACGATTTGCGGATGGAAGTTTGAACCTTCATCCCATCTTCTGCTGTAAGACTCTCAGGGATTAATGAATCTCTCTCTCTCTCTCTCTCTCTCTCTCTCTCTCTCTCTCTCTCTCTCTCTCTCTCTCTCTCTCACACACACACACCTTTCACACCAACTCGTGTATGTCTTCCTATCGTACGGTCAACAGCACTACCACATCACCATCATATCTAGCACCGCCACACCACCATCATAACGTCACCACATCACCATCATGGCATCACCACATCTTCATAGCGTTACCACACCATCATAACGTCACTACACCATCATAGCGTCACCACACCATAGCGTCACCACATCACCATCATAGCGTCACCACATCACCATCATAGCCTCACCACATCACCATCATAGCCTCACCACATACCACAAGGATTATTTTGTAGATCTCACATGAACATTGTAATAAATCTTTCCTACAAAAAAAAATATTAAGCCTTTCACTTAGTTTTCTCTTATCTTTTCTCTCTCCCGCACAGGTTGACGTGTGGAATGTTGCAGTCCAGTTCTCAGTAGTACGTCGTGGACGGTGTTGCTAACACCTGCTCTTCTCCTGATTGTTGAGGTCCCGAGGCCTCCCGCGTTACACCTCAGTCAGCAGGACATTGTCTACAGTTGCAGGTCGATCCTCAGTGTGAAATATCGTTACTAGCCACCACTGTACAGCCACGAGCCGTCACGACATCTCCATCAACTTCGCGTCAACAAAAGTTGATAAACTTGCGATACCTTCAGGTTTTGGTGACCTGTGTCTCCTGAACCAGCAGGAAGTTTTGTTAGTAATTATCTTGCTACCTGAATCGCTAACTATTTAAGTCACAGGAGTTATTTGTATGGGACCACGATGGGGCAGAGTGGCACACCAGAATACAATGGTCAGGAGAGAGTCAACAAGCCATCCTCGCCAAAAAGGGTAGAGGTGGTGATGGGGCGCTGCTTCCCGTTGTCCTGTGAGAGTTTACAAGCAGGCACCACCACCACATCCGTTCCTGTGGTCAAGAGTGTCCTGTACAAGGATGGTTTGGGCAGTCCAGCTACAAAGGCCAAGAAAAGTTTGATAACGATTGAAAGTCGCATCAGAGACAGGTTAGCGCAAGGACAGACAGAGGTGGATGAGGCCACAGTATCCTGCTATTCATCACAGTCTTCTGGTGCATCATCATTGAAGTCAGACGTGCAACAAAATGGCTTCGTCCATTCGTCTATGGCACAATCGAATATTCGCAGTACTTCTAAAATCAGTGAAGAAAAGAGAGATATTAAATTAAAGAACGAGAGGGAGACATTTTTAGACAAGGTTCACCCAGAAGGTAATCCCAAGCGGCCAATCTTAAGACGGACCCAATCTGCCGCTGCGGCTGAACCCGAAGAAGCGAGGGTCAGTGATACTACAAAGACTCGTGAAGATAAACAACTACAGGAAACGTCAACCAATAACACCAGTGGTCGAGAATCGTGGGATACGACACAGAGAAAGAAAGCACTGCTTAGAGAAGAATTTTTTCGGGTGCCTTATGAAGAGTGTAATAGAGAGGCTGCGAGGAGCTTGGGTGGACGTCTTAATAAATCTGAGCCAAGACTTAATACGGTCGGGAAAGAAAGGAAGAAGAGGAACTCGCTCTCGTACAAGCGTAGAGTTCACTTTGACCTGGATGACAACGACGAGGAGAAAGAGAAGAACACAAAGAGTAACTCGAAGGTGCATTGTTTGAGGACCTTTGATAGAAGACCGAAGGAGGTGACTGCTCCCAAGAAAGTCGTGGTGTCAATCTATTCGATTGACGATGGAGTAAAACGAGTCAGACAATTTGAAAACCAAAATCAAACCTCATGTAGCATGACTGGAGAGACTCCGGCATCTCTTGTGTATTCAGCAAAGGACAGAAATCAGCCACGCCTGAAAACTGCACGACCCACCGACTTAGACAGCCTACAGCAAAACAACACAGCAGATAAAATGTCTCCTCAGAACCCCACAGTCATAGGGCGTTTTAAAATTCACACAGTGAGGTCTGAAAACTGTAAGGAACCTATCATCAATGGAGATGTTAACCTCAAGGCGAATGTAGTGGGACATCTAGTTCAAACCACCGCCCACAGTCTTCACACCCCACCTGTAAAACTCTCTGTGCGTCCACGTTCCTCCTCTGCAGTTCGCGTCTCCACGTTGAGCACACCTGAGCCATCTGTGCTTCAGTCACGTGAGAGCAATCTTTATCATTCGGTCCAGTCGGTACCAGCGTCGACACAGTCTGGTCCAGTTGCCAGCTCACAATCTCACCATTCCCAGCTCTCGCGGGGCCAGTCATACCAGGGTCACCCTCATGAAGAACTGTCTTCCTCACCACAACCAGACGATCAGAAACTACTGACGGTATCACGTCCAGGTTATTTAGAGTTTACTCCAACACAAACGCAAGTACCAACACTCTCTCCTTCACCCATCTATACGCAAGTACCCGCTGCATGTACTCCCTCTCCTCCACACACTCCTTCACCCACACAAGCGCCCACACGTACCTTCTCACCCACACGCACTATCTCATCAACACAAACTGCATCACCCACTCACACTCATAAGCCTACACACACTCCCGCATTCACAGAAGCACCCCCACTCTCTCCTTCACCCACACACACACTCTCACCTGTACACATTCCTTCACTCACTCACTCTCCCTCACCTGTACACACTTCTTCACCCACACATTCTCCCTCATCACTTGTACACAATCCTTCACCCACACACTCTCCCTCACTTGTACACACTCCTTCACATAAACAGAGACAGACTTTTGCCAGGGCACCAGTTCCTGTACCCCGCACACGCTTATCACTGTCGCAGCAGACATCACCGTCAACCTCACAGTCCTCCACCCCTCACACCTCACAATCCTCCACCCCTCACGCCTCAGAGCCCTCCACTCCTCACGCCTCAGAGCCCTCCACTCCTCACGCCTCAGAGCCCTCCACTCCTCACGCCTCGCAGCCCTCCACCCCTCACACTTCACCCCGCTTCACTCCTCACACCCCCAGCCTACACAACACCTCACAGCACAATATGCGGCACCAATCCACTCACACCCTTCCAGACTCCTTCTGTCCTACCACACAACAATTCAGCTACAGCATGTCTGAGCCCCAGGCTGTCAACACCTCACAATCGTCAAGATCCACCATCTACACCACCTCACACCCCTCCACCACCCCGCAACCCTCAGTGAACACCACTCCACACCTCTCCTCTCACAATGCCCTACAACCCTCAAGACACTTCACTTCACAACTCTCCAGCAATAACACCTCACAACCCTCCACCCAAACTACCATGAAGCCCTCCACTCACTTCCACCGTGCCTCCATAGCACAACTGTCAGACACTATCAAGCAACACCCTGCTCTTCGAAACTCGCCACACCCTACACAATACACCTTGCAAAACCCCGCCTACGCCACGTCACATAACCCATACTATCGCGCTCTTCTCAGCTCTGCGTGTATTCAAAAGCCATCAAAATATATCTCGTCTGATCACCAAGAAAACATTACTAAGCCAGTACCCCAAATCATCTATGACACAAATAAAGTAGTTTACCCACAAACACTCAATAAAGAAAACAAAGGGAAATCAAGCTGGAAGAAAACGGCATTCAACGAGAGGGGAAACAAAGTAAATATTTTAATGACCAGAGGAGACAGTTACTCGGAGCACAATATCGTCTTAAACAGTCACGTGACGTCGACCGCACCCACAGTCACAGTCAGGAAAATCACGCTACCAGCCTCTGCCCCGGCAAGGTGCTCTCCTTCGCCAACGCCATCTTGTGCCTCCTCCAGTTGTTCGTTCGGGTCATCAGGCAGCTCCTCCGGCTGCTACTCTGGGTCGCCATCGCCCACACCTACGCCCTCGCCCGTAAGGATAAGGTCGTCGGGAGTCCCAACAGATCTATAAAGGTAAGAAACTTGCAAATTAGCTTATATATATATATATATATATATATATATATATATATATATATATATATATATATATATATATATATATATATATTTATATTAAGTTCTTTCTAAAAATTTCTCTTATACGTTTAAAGATATATTTTTTTAATTAATGTTAATGTAAAAATTTATAATTTTGCACCAAAAGAATCTTAGACAACTTACCTAACCTTATTATAACAAGAGCAATTTATTTTAGCCTAACCCAACTAAATATATTTTAGATTTGTTTACAATAATTTAATACTAAAACACAGTGAAATATATTTTATTCGTTGGTTCAGAATGATTTTGATAAATTAGACACATGTGCAACTCTTGGGTATCTTTATTGAGATACCCAAGAGTTGCACAAGTGTCTAATTTATCAACTTGTCGGTTCTCTGAACCATTGGTCTACAGAATGATTTTGGCGAAATTATTGCATACACAAATTTTCGCTTGTCCTATATGGCAAGATGAGCGTTGCTATTTAAGCCAAGATCGCAAGTTCTGCCTATTCGGCACGATACACACACACACACACACATGGAAGGCAAATCTTGTATCACAAACCTCCTGGAGTTTTATGACAAGGTAACAGAAGTAAGACACGAGAGAGGGGTGGGTAGATTGCGTTTTCCTAGACTGCAGGAAGGCCTTTGACACAGTTCCCCACAAGAGATTAGTGCAGAAGCTGGAGGATCAGGCGCACGTAAAAGGGAGGGCACTGCAATGGATAAGGGAATACCTGACAGGGAGGCAGCAACGAGTCATGGTACGTGAAGAGGTATCACAGTGGGCGCCGGTTACGAGCGGGGTCCCACAAGGGTCAGTTCTAGGACCAGTGCTATTTTTGATATATGTGAACGACATGATGAAAGGAATAGACTCTGAAGTGTCCCTGTTCGCAGATGACGTGAAGTTGATGAGAAGAATTAAATCGGACGAGGATGAGGCAGAACTGCAAAGAGACCTGGACAGGCTGGACATGTGGTCCAGTAACTGGCTTCTCGAATTCAATCCAGCCAAATGCAAAGTCATGAAGATTGGGAATGGGCAAAGAAGACCGCAGACAGAGTATAGGCTAGGTGGACAAAGACTACAGACCTCACTCAGGGAGAAAGACCTTGGGGTGACCATAACACCGAGCACATCACCGGAGGCACACATCAACCAAATAACTGCTGCAGCATACGGGCGCCTGGCAAACCTGAGAATAGCGTTCCGATACCTTAATAAGGAATCGTTCAAGACACTGTACACTGTGTATGCTAGGCCCATACTGGAGTATGCAGCACCAGTCTGGAACCCACACCTTGTCAAGCACGTCAAGAAGTTAGAGAAAGTACAAAGGTTTGCAACAAGGCTAGTCCCAGAGCTCTAGGGAATGTCGTACGAGGGAAGGTTAAGGGAAATCGGACTGACGACACTGGAGGACAGAAGGGTCAGGGGAGACATGATAACGACATACAAGATACTGCGGGGAATAGACAAGGTGGACAGAGATAGGATGTTCCAGAGAGGGGACACAGGGACCAGGGGTCACAACTGGAAGCTGAAGACTCAGACGAGTCACAGGGACGTTAGGAAGTATTTCTTCAGTCATAGAGTTGTCAGCAAGTGAAATAGCCTGGCAAGTGAAGTAGTGGAGGCAGGAACCACACATAGTTTTAAGAAGAGGTATGACAAAGCTCAGGAAGCAGAGAGAGGACCCAGTAGCGATCAGTGAAGAGGCGGGGCCAGGAGCTGAGTCTCGACCCCTGCAACCACAATTAGGTGAGTACAATTAGGTGAGTACACACAAACACACACACACACACACACACACACACACACACACACACACACACACACACACACACACATATATATATATATATATATATATATATATATATATATATATATATATATATATATATATATATATATATATATATATGTCGTGCCGAATACGTAAAACTGGTCAATTAGCAAGAACTCATTTAAAATTAAGTCAATTCCGAAATTTTCTCTTATACGTTTAAATATATATTTTTTTCATTAATGTTAATTTAAAAAATTTTAATTTTGCACCAAAAGAATCTTAGAAAACTTACCTAACCTTATTATAACAAGAACAATTTATTTTAGCCTAACCCAACTAAATATAATTTAGATTTGTTTACAATAATTTAATACTAAACAAACACAGTGAAATATATTTTTTTCGTTAGGTTCAGAATAATTTTAGCGAAATTATTGCATACACAAATTTTCACTTGTCCTATATGGCAAGATGAGCGTTGCTGTTTAAGCCAAGATCGCAAGTTCTGCCTATTCGGCACGACATATATATATATATATATATTTATATATATATATATATATTTATATATATATATATATATATATATATATATATTAACACACTCGCCGATTCCCACCAAGGCAGGGTGGCCCGAAAAAGAAAAACTTTCACCATCATTCACTCCATCACTGTCTTGCCAGAAGGGTGCTTTACACTACAGTTTTTAAACTGCAGCATTAACACCCCTCCTTCAGAGTGCACGCACTGTACTTCCCATCTCCAGGACTCAAGTCCGGCCTGCCGGTTTCCCTGAATCCCTTCATAAATGTTACTTTGCTCACACTCCAACAGCACTTCAAGTATTAAAACCATTTGTCTCCATTCACTCCTATCAAACACGCTCACGCATGCCCGCTGGAAGTCCAAGTCCCTCGCACACAAAACCTCCTTTACCCCCTCCCTCCAACCTTTCCTAAGCAAACCCCTACCCTGCCTTCCTTCCACTACAGACTGATACACTCTTGAAGTCATTCTGTTTCGCTCCATTCTCTCTACATGTCCGAACCACCTCAACAACCCTTCCTCAGCCCTCTGGACAACAATTTGGCAATCCAGCACCTCCTCCTAACTTCCAAACTACGAATTCTCTGCATTATATTCACACCACACATTGTCCTCAGACATGACATCTCCACTGCCTCCAGCTTTCTCCTCGCTGCAACATTCATCACCCATGCTTCACACCCATACAGGAGCGTTGATAAAACTATACTCTCATACATTCCCATCTTTGCTTCCAAGGACAAAGTTCTTTGTCTCCACAGGCTCCTAAGTGCACCGCTCACCCTTTTCCCCTTATCAATTATTTGATTCACCTTATCTTTCATAGACCCATCCGCTGACATGTCCACTCCCAAATATCTGAATACATTCACCACCTCCATACTCTCTCCCTCCAATCTGATATCCAATCTTTCATCACCTAATCTTTTTATCCTCATAACCTTACTCTTTCCTGTATTTACTTTCAATTTTCTTCTTTTACATACCCTACCAAATTCATCCACCAACCTCTGCAACTTCTCTTCAGAATCACCCAAGAGCACAGTGTCATCAGCAAAGAGCAACTGTGACAATTCCCACTTTATGTGCGATTCTTTATCTTTTAACTCCACACCTCTTGCCAAGACCCTCGCATTTACTTCTCTTACAACCCTATCTCTAAATATATTGAACAACCACGGTGACATCACACATCCTTGTCTAAGGCCTACTTTTACTGGGAAATAATCTCCCTCTTTCCTACATACTCTAACTTGAGCCTCACTATCCTCGTAAAAACTTTTCACTGCTTCAGTAACCTACCTCCTATACCATACATCTGCAACATCTGCCACATTGCCCCCCTATCCACCCTGTCATACGCCTTTTCCAAATCCATAAATGCCACAAAAACCTCTTTAGCCTTATCGAAATACTGTTCACTTATGTGTTTCACTGTAAACACCTGGTCCACACACCCCCTACCTTTCCTAAAGCCTCCTTGTTCATCTGCTATCCTATTCTCCGTCTTACTCTTAATTCTTTCAATAATAACTCTACCATACACTTTACCAGGTATACTCAACAGATTTATCCCCCTATAATTTTTGCACTCACTTTTGTCCCCTTTGCCTTTATACAAAGGAACTGTGCATGCTCTCTGCCAATCCCTAAGTACCTTACCCTCTTCCATACATTTATTAAATAATAGCACCAACCACTCCAAAACTATATCCCCACCTGCTTTTAACATTTCTATCTTTATCCCATCAATCCCGGCTGCCTTACCCCCTTTCATTTTACCTACTGCCTCACGAACTTCCCCCACACTCACAACTGGCTCTTCCTCACCCCTACAAGATGTTATTCCTCCTTGCCCTATACACGAAATCACAGCTTCCCTATCTTCATCAACATTCAACAATTCCTCAAAATATTCCCTCCATCTTCCCAATACCTCTAACTCTCCATTTAATAACTCTCCTCTCCTATTTTTAACTGACAAATCCATTTGTTCTCTAGGCTTCCTTAACTTGTTAATCTCGCTCCAAAACTTTTTCTTATTTTCAACAAAATTTGTTGATAACATCTCACCCACTCTCTCATTTGCTCTCTTTTTACATTGCTTCACCACTCTCTTAACCTCTCTTTTTTTCTCTATATACTCTTCCCTCCTTGCATCACTTCTACTTTGTAAAAACTTCTCATATGCTAACTTTTTCTCCCTTACTACTCTCTTTCCATCATCATTCCACCAATCGCTCCTCTTCCCTCCCACACCCACTTTACTGTAACCACAAACTTCTGCTGAACACTCTAACACTACATTTTTAAACCTACCCCATACCTCTTCGACCCCATTGCCTATGCTCTCATTAGCCCATTTATCCTCCAATAGTTGTTTATATCTTTCCCTAACTGCCTCCTCTTCCAAGCTCTTTCGTGACTACTCAAATTATCAAGGAACAATGTTCCTTGATAATGTGAGTAGTCACGAAAGCGCTTGGAACTTCTCTATTCTTTCACAGTGGTTGTTTTGCATATTCTGAAATCACCTGTTTACTGTGATCTTATTGCATATATATATATATATATATATATATATATATATATATATATATATATATATATATATATATATATATATATAATGTCGTGCTGAATATGTAAAACTGGTCAATTAGCAAGAACTCATTTAAACTTAAGTCCTTTCTAAAATTTTCTCTTATACGTTTAAAGATATATTTTTTTTCATTAATTAATGTTAATGTAAACATTTTTAATTTTGCTCTAAAAGAATCTTAGAAAACTTACCTAACCTTATTATAACAAGAACAATTTATTTTAGCCTTACTCAACTAAATATATTTTAGATTTGTTTACAGTAATTTAATACTAAACAAACACAGTGAAGTATATTTTTTTCGTTAGGTTCAGAATGATTTTGGCGAAATTATTGCATATACAAATTTTCGCTTGTCCTATATGGCAAGATGAGCGTTGCTATTTAAGCCAAGATCACAAGTTCTGCCTATTCGGCACGACATATATATATAATATATATATATATATATATATATATATATATATATATATATATATATATATATATATATATATATATGGGGCCAGGATCCCATGACTCGACCCCTGCAACCACAAATAAGTGAGCACACTCACACAAGTTGAAAACTCAGACGAGTCAGAGATGTTAGGAAGTACCTCTTGAGTCACAGGGATGTTAGGAAGTACCTCTTGAGTCACAAGGATGTTAGGAAGTACCTCTTGAGTCACAGAGATGTTAGGAAGTACCTCTTGAGTCACAGGGATGTTAGGAAGTACCTCTTGAGTCACAAGGATGTTAGGAAGTACCTCTTGAGTCACAAGGATGTTAGGAAGTACCTCTTGAGTCACAGAGATGTTAGGAAGTACCTCTTGAGTCACAGGGATGTTAGGAAGTACCTCTTGAGTCACAAGGATGTTAGGAAGTACCTCTTGAGTCACAGAGATGTTAGGAAGTACCTCTTGAGTCACAGGGATGTTAGGAAGTACCTCTTGAGTCACAAGGATGTTAGGAAGTACCTCTTGAGTCACAAGGATGTTAGGAAGTACCTCTTGAGTCACAGAGATGTTAGGAAGTACCTCTTGAGTCACAGGGATGTTAGGAAGTACCTCTTGAGTCACAAGGATGTTAGGAAGTACCTCTTGAGTCACAGAGATGTTAGGAAGTACCTCTTGAGTCACAGGGATGTTAGGAAGTACCTCTTGAGTCACAAGGATGTTAGGAAGTACCTCTTGAGTCACAGAGATGTTAGGAAGTACCTCTTGAGTCACAGAGATGTTAGGAAGTACCTCTTGAGTCACAAGGATGTTAGGAAGTACCTCTTGAGTCACAGGGATGTTAGGAAGTACCTCTTTAGTCACAGAGATGTTAGGAAGTACCTCTTGAGTCAAAGAGATGTTAGGAAGTACCTCTTGAGTCACAGGGATGTTAGGAAGTACCTCTTTAGTCACAGAGATGTTAGGAAGTACCTCTTGAGTCACAAGGATGTTAGGAAGTACCTCTTGAGTCACAAGGATGTTAGGAAGTACCTCTTGAGTCACAAGGATGTTAGGAAGTACCTCTTGAGTCACAGGGATGTTAGGAAGTACCTCTTGAGTCACAGGGATAGGAAGTACCTCTTGAGTCACAAGGATGTTAGGAAGTAGCTCTTGAGTCACAAGGATGTTAGGAAGTACCTCTTGAGTCACAAGGATGTTAGGAAGTACCTCTTGAGTCACAGAGATGTTAGGAAGTACCTCTTGAGTCACAAGGATGTTAGGAAGTACCTCTTGAGTCACAAGGATGTTAGGAAGTACCTCTTGAGTCACAGAGATGTTAGGAAGTACCTCTTGAGTCACAAGGATGTTAGGAAGTACCTCTTGAGTCACAAGGATGTTAGGAAGTACCTCTTGAGTCACAAGGATGTTAGGAAGTACCTCTTCAGTCACAAGGATGTTAGGAAGTACCTCTTGAGTCACAGAGATGTTAGGAAGTACCTCTTGAGTCACAAGGATGTTAGGAAGTACCTCTTTAGTCACAAGGATGTTAGGAAGTACCTCTTGAGTCACAAGGATGTTAGGAAGTACCTCTTGAGTCACAGAGTTGTCAAGAAGTGGAACAGTCTGGAGAGTGATGTAGTGGAGGCAGGATCCATACATAGCTTTAAGAAGATATGTGATACAGCTGATGAGGCAGGGAGAAAGTGGACCTAGTAATGACTAGTGAAGAGGCGGGTCCAGGAGCTACGTCTCAATCCCTGCAGCCACAGTCAGGTGAATTAGGTGAGTACACACAAACTGCAGCACATAATAATAATATAAAAGCATCTTTATTTGTGAACATTCAAATGGTATAAAATACCGACAGGTTGTTAGGTAAGACACCTATGTAACAGTTAGGTATCTTTATTTCGAAACGTTTCGCCTACACAGTAGGCTTCTTCAGTCGAGTACAGAAAAGTTGATAGAAGCAGAAGAGACTTGAAGACGATGTAATCAGTACATCACCCTTAAAGTTTTGAGGTGGTCAGTCCCTCAGTCTGGAGAAGACTATGGAACAATACTCTTCTCCAGACTGAGGGACTGACCACCTCAAAACTTCAAGGGTGATGGACTGATTACATCGTCTTCAAGTATCTTCTGCTTCTATCAACTTTTCTGTACTCGACTGAAGAAGCCTACTGTGTAGGCGAAACGTTTCGAAATAAAGATACCTAACTGTTACATAGGTTACTGTTACTGTTACTGTTACATAGTGGAACCACAGTCGATGGCCTCCACTCCAAACCAACAGATACAGATACTAATGCCGGAAAAAAAAATCCCCCCCCAGTACCAACAATACCACCAGTCCGATAACATTCTTCTTTGCAAATATACAGGGTCTAAAGCCAGCAATAAACAACAAAATACCTTTCATCCGTGGACTGCTTGCAGAGGCAAAGGCAATGTTCGCGGCTTTCACTGAGACCCACATAAAGGATCACTTGGACAACGAAATATGGATCCCAGGTTACAACCTATACAGATGTGACAGAGTGAACAGTCAAAAGGGGGGGGGGGGGGTTGGCCTGTACATTGCAGAGTCACTTGTTTGCACAGAACTGCTTAATGCCTCAAATGACGTAGTGGAAGTTTTAGCAGTAAAGGTCGAGAACCAAAACCTAGTCATTGTGGTAGTCTACAAGCCTCCGGATGCAACATCCCAGCAATTCCAGGAACAGCTGTTAAAAATTGACCACTGTCTGGAAAATCTTCCAGCTCCTGCACCCAACATCTTGCTCCTGGGGGATTTCAACTTAAGGCACCTAAAATGGAGGAATATAGCAAATAATATTGTTGCAGTAATAACACCAGGAGGCAGCTCTGATGAAAACTCACACTCACACGAGCTTTTAAATCTCTGCACAAAATTCAATTTAAACCAGCAAATAATAGAGCCTACTAGACTGGAGAATACACTAGACCTCATCTTCACTAACAATGATGATCTGATAAGAAATGTCACCATATCAAAAACAATATACTCAGATCACAACATAATTGAGGTTCAGACATGTATGCGTGGAGCCCCAGACCGACAAAATGAGACTAGTCACGAGGGAGCATTCACCAAATTCAACTTCAATAACAAAAACATAAAGTGGGACCAAGTAAACCAAGTCCTAACCGATATAAGCTGGGAAGATATACTAAGCAACACAGACCCCAACTTATGCCTAGAACAGATTAACTCGGTGGCACTCGATGTATGCACAAGGCTTATTCCTCTAAGAAAAAGGAGGAGTAGATGTAAAATAGAAAGAGACAGGCGCTCCCTTTACAGGCGACGGAAAAGAATAACAGAGCGGCTAAAAGAGGTCAATATATCAGAAATGCGCAGGGAGACACTGGTCAGAGAAATAGCAAGCATCGAACTTAAGCTAAAAGAATCCTTTAGGAGTCAGGAATCGCGGGAAGAACTAAAAGCCATAAATGAAATCGAAAGAAACCCAAAGTATTTCTTCTCCTATGCCAAATCAAAATCGAGAACAACGTCCAGTATTGGGCCCCTACTTAAACAAGATGGGTCCTACACAGATGACAGCAAGGAAATGAGTGAGCTACTCAAGTCCCAATATGACTCAGTTTTTAGCAAGCCACTAACCAGACTGAGAGTCGAAGATCAAAATGAATTTTTTATGAGAGAGCCACAAAATTTGATTAACACAAGCCTATCCGATGTTATCCTGACGCCAAATGACTTCGAACAGGCGATAAATGACATGCCCATGCACTCTGCCCCAGGGCCAGACTCATGGAACTCTGTGTTCATCAAGAACTGCAAGAAGCCCCTATCACGAGCCTTTTCCATCCTATGGAGAGGGAGCATGGACACGGGGGTCGTCCCTCAGTTACTAAAAACAACAGACATAGCCCCACTCCACAAAGGGGGCAGTAAAGCAACAGCAAAGAACTACAGACCAATAGCACTAACATCCCATATCATAAAAATCTTTGAAAGGGTCCTAAGAAGCAAGATCACCACCCATCTAGAAACCCATCAGTTACACAACCCAGGGCAACATGGGTTTAGAACAGGTCGCTCCTGTCTGTCTCAACTACTGGATCACTACGACAAGGTCCTAAATGCACTAGAAGACAAAAAGAATGCAGATGTAATATATACAGACTTTGCAAAAGCCTTCGACAAGTGTGACCATGGCGTAATAGCGCACAAAATGCGCGCTAAAGGAATAACAGGAAAAGTTGGTCGATGGATCTATAATTTCCTCACTAACAGAACACAGAGAGTAGTCGTCAACAGAGTAAAGTCCGAGGCAGCTACGGTGAAAAGCTCTGTTCCACAAGGCACAGTACTAGCTCCCATCTTGTTCCTCATCCTCATATCCGACATAGACAAGGATGTCAGCCACAGCACCGTGTCTTCCTTTGCAGATGACACCCGAATCTGCATGACAGTGTCTTCCATTGCAGACACTGCAAGGCTCCAGGCGGACATCAACCAAATCTTTCAGTGGGCTGCAGAAAACAATATGAAGTTCAACGATGAGAAATTTCAATTACTCAGATATGGTAAACATGAGGAAATTAAATCTTCATCAGAGTACAAAACAAATTCTGGCCACAAAATAGAGCGAAACACCAACGTCAAAGACCTGGGAGTGATTATGTCGGAGGATCTCACCTTCAAGGACCATAACATTGTATCAATCGCATCTGCTAGAAAAATGACAGGATGGATAATGAGAACCTTCAAAACTAGGGAGGCCAAGCCCATGATGACACTCTTCAGGTCACTTGTTCTATCTAGGCTGGAATATTGCTGCACTCTAACAGCACCTTTCAAGGCAGGTGAAATTGCTGACCTAGAAAATGTACAGAGAACTTTCACGGCGCGCATAACGGAGATAAAACACCTCAATTACTGGGAGCGCTTGAGGTTTCTAAACCTGTATTCCCTGGAACGCAGGAGGGAGAGATACATGATTATATACACCTGGAAAATCCTAGAGGGACTAGTACCGAACTTGCACACGAAAATCACTCACTACGAAAGCAAAAGACTTGGCAGACGATGCACCATCCCCCCAATGAAAAGCAGGGGTGTCACTAGCACGTTAAGAGACCATACAATAAGTGTCAGGGGCCCGAGACTGTTCAACTGCCTCCCAGCACACATAAGGGGGATTACCAACAGACCCCTGGCAGTCTTCAAGCTGGCACTGGACAAGCACCTAAAGTCAGTTCCTGATCAGCCGGGCTGTGGCTCGTACGTTGGTTTGCGTGCAGCCAGCAGCAACAGCCTGGTTGATCAGGCGCTGATCCACCAGTCTCAGAGGCCTGGTCACCAGGAGGCCTGGTCACAGACCGGGCCGCGGGGGCGTTGACCCCCGAAACTCTCTCCAGGTAAACTCCAGGTAAACTCCAGGTGTCTTACCTAATAATCTTTATTTCTACAAGTACATGTACAAGGTATACGGACCCAACTGACATCAGTGACGTACTAGTATATAGAAAGCCGTTTGTTATACCTGGAGTGAGTTCCGGGGGTTAACGCCCCCGCGGCCCGGTCTGTGACCAGGCCTCATGGTGGATCAGGGCCTGATCAATCAGGCTGTTACTGCTGGCCGCACGCAACCCGACATACGGACCACAGCCTGGCTGGTCAGGTACTGACTTTAGGTGACTGTCCAGTGCCTGCTTGAAGACAGCCAGGGGTCTATTGGTAATCCCCCTTATGTATGCTGGGAGGCAGTTGAACAGTCTTGGGCCCCTGGCACTTATGCCGAGCATTTCGAGCAAATTAGGTCAGTTTTGTCCCAGGGTGCGACCCACACCAGTCTTAGTCACTCAGGTACCCATTTTACTGATGGGTGAACATAGCTGGTGTAAGGAAACTGTCCAATATTTCCACCCCTTCGCCGGGAATCGAACCCAGACACTCACCATGTGAAGCGAGAGCTTTTGCCACCAGGCCATGGGGCTTTAAGCTCAATTAGACAGTCAAGCACAAACATTGTAAGGGGCTCTTGATCCAGTTATCCTGGATTAAATTCTACATAATATACTATTTAAGATCATTGTTAAATTTATGTATGAGACCTACACAAACTTTTCGTTATATTATTTTTATTATTATTATTATTATTATTATTATTATTATTAAAGATTCGCCGGTATTCTCCCGGCCCGGGCCTTTTCCAAGTGGTGGCCCGGCCTTGGCTCCCTCTTTAGGGAGTATCTGAGACCTAAGTCTCCCATGGGAGGAGGCACAAGTACCTCCTCATCTTTGGGACTAACTGTCCCCAGGCCTAGCCACAAGCTAGGCCTCTCTGGTCTGCCATCCCCGCCCCAAGGGGGCTAATGGGAATGACAGTCTTGTGAGCTACAAGCTCTGGCTCAGGCACCTACCCTACCCTAGAAGGGCTGGGCATGGTGTCGATGAAAAAAAAAACTTTTCGTTATTAAACAAGTATTTTTTTTACAGTTTTAAACAAAATTGGGATCATTACAATTTTCTTATACAGGAACATATGTGTAAATTACGTAGGGTAATTCCCCCCCCCCCAAAAAAAAAAATGTTGACTCATTTCCATTGCCTTTTGTACCATCCCTGTGAAATTTTATGTATATGTAGGTCCTGATACAGTATAATAGTGTCATGATTAGAGAAAATGAAAAGGTTATTCCTGACTCCATTTTTTTTGTTCTCTAACCCCGTTTTCTATAACTTACTCTTCCGAGAGAACGGGACTTATATTTTAGAGGGTACCTAGTTTATCTATTTCTCAAAGTGGAAATTATAGTTTATTGTCACATCTTTCCCACTTTTCTTTCTCTTCCGGTTCTCTTTATTTATGTTGCTGCTTTCAAAATTAAAAAACTCAAAATTGTATCTTCAAAACATTATACATAAATATAATTTTGGAAAAACCCAGATAAGCACAGGGATGGTTCAAGAATTTCTATAAAGGGACTGACGGGTGTCACTTGCTTTGAAGCTACGTTATTATTATTATTATTATTATTATTATTATTATTATTATTATTATTATTATTATTATTATTTTTAAAGCAAATAAAACATATAAATCTGTGTGAAATTAATCTGGTCAAGTGTTGCTGGTGGGCCTGCCTGTTGCTGGTGGGCCTGCCTGTTGCTGGTGGGCCTGCCTGTTGCTGGTGGGCCTGCCTGCTGCTGGTGGGCCTGCCTGTTGCTGGTGGGCCTGCCTGCTGCTGGTGGGCCTGCCTGCTGCTGGTGGGCCTGCCTGTTGCTGGTGGGCCTGCCTGCTGCTGGTGAACCTGCCTGTTGCTGGTGGACCTGCCTGTTGCTGGTGGACCTGCCTGTTGCTGGTGGGCCTGCCTGTTGCTGGTGGGCCTGCCTGTTGCTGGTGGACCTGCCTGTTGCTGGTGGGCCTGCCTGTTGCTGGTGGGCCTGCCTGGTGCTGGTGGACCTGCCTGTTGCTGGTGGACCTGCCTGTTGCTGGTGGGCCTGCCTGTTGCTGGTGGACCTGCCTGTTGCTGGTGGGCCTGCCTGTTGCTGGTGGGCCTGCCTGTTGCTGGTGGGCCTGCCTGTTGCTGGTGGGCCTGCCTGCTGCTGGTGGACCTGCCTGTTGCTGGTGGGCCTGCCTGTTGCTGGTGGGCCTGCCTGTTGCTGGTGGGCCTGCCTGCTGCTGGTGGGCCTGCCTGTTGCTGGTGGGCCTGCCTGTTGCTGGTGGGCCTGCCTGTTGCTGGTGGGCCTGCCTGCTGCTGGTGGACCTGCCTGTTGCTGGTGGGCCTGCCTGTTGCTGGTGGGCCTGCCTGCTGCTGGTGGACCTGCCTGCTGCTGGTGGGCCTGCCTGCTGCTGGTGGGCCTGCCTGCTGCTGGTGGGCCTGCCTGCTGCTGGTGGGCCTGCCTGCTGCTGGTGGGCCTGCCTGTTGCTGGTGGGCCTGCCTGTTGCTTGCGACCCAGTGAACAACATCTCACGCACACTTGATGTGGGGCACATATGTGCAACTGAATAATCGTCACAAGAAACTTGCATCCTGGCGAATCTAAGATTAACTTTTCAGGAACCCCAGTAAGGAGTCATTCCCCACACACTACGGCAGTCAGTCCCAAACTCTAAAGTTTGCAGCGTCAGCATGGAACCCACACCTGATAAAGCATGTCAGAAAGTTGCAAAAAAAGTGCAGAGGTTTCCAGCGAGATTTAGTTCCTAAGTTTTCCGAGGGGAAAACTTAGCTAAACTTAGTTTTCCGAGGTGAAAACTTAGAGAGCTAAACTTGATGACATTAGAGGGTAGGACCAGGGGCGATATGATAACGACGTAAAAAATAAAGTAATTGGTAAGATGGACAGGGACAGACTGATCGAGGGGTGGGAATCAGGTACACGAGGGCACAACTGGAGGTATTTTAATTACATTTATCACTTTGTGAACTAGGCTAAGATTCTTATGTTATTTGAGAGCTGTAATTGCACTTGATTTGCTCGTTTGTATGCCTTGCTTGCCTGCTTTGCAAAAGTGAGATTGTGATAGTGTTGCATACATGACGCTCAGTTTAGTCTGCACACCTACCATGTTGCCTGCATCTTCCTGCCTGCTTGCTTTTACCCTCAATCCTGGCTTCTCGTCACTATGCTTCTGTCAGATTAAATTTGAGTGTAGAATTCTGTCTGTCTGCTTGTTATGATGTCTTCATGCATGTCTGACAGCCTGTCTGCCTGTCATCCTGCCTGCTTGCATGGTTGTCTGTCAGTCATCCTGACTGCTTTCATGGCTGTCTGCCTGTCATCCTGTCTTTTACTCGTATTATACTTCCTCATGCCTGTCATCCCACCTGCTGTTCTGCCTGTCATCCTGTCTGTGTAAGCCTGCTAGCCTGTCATCCTGGCTGTTAATGCCTGTCATCTTGCGTGTTATTCTGTGTAAGCCTGCCAACCTGTCATCCTTCCTGTTATTCTGCTCGTGTAAGCCTGCCAACCTGTCATCCTGCCCGTTTAAGCCTGCCAGCCTGTCATCCTGCCTGTTATCCCGCCTACTTTCATGCCAGTACATCTGTGTGTGTCTGGACGCTAGCCAAATTGCTTGTAATGTGTTAATTCCTGTGTCTGCGTTGCATGTCTGCCTACCTACCTTCTATAACTGTCTGCATATCTTTTATGTCTGTCTGTATACCTTATATGTCTGCCAGTATACCTGCCATGGATGCCTGCATGCCTTCTGTGTCTGCCTGCATACCTTATATGTCTGCCTGCATACCTTATACGTCTGTCTGCATACTCTCCTGTGTCTGCCTGCATACCCTTCTGTGTCTGCTTGTTTACCTTCCATGTCTGCCTGCATGCCTTCTATGTCTGCTTGTATATCTTCTGTGTCTGCTGGTATACCATCTCTATCTTCGTGTATACCTTGAGTGTGTGCTGGCAGTCTTGCCTGTCTTCCTGTCCTACTCTTATATAATCACGTAAATAAGTGGAAACCCCTACAGTGTGTGTATACATGACTGATGTACTTGTTTTGTACTCACGTAATTGTGCTCACCTAATTGTGGTTTCAGGGGTCAAGTCATAGCTCCTGGCCCCGCCTCTTCACTAGTCGCCACTAGGTCCACTTTCCTCTTGCTCCAGGAGCTTTATCATACATCTTCTTAAAGCTGTGTATGGTACCTGCCTCCACTACATCATTTTCCAGACTATTCCACTTCCTGACAACTCTATGACTGAAGAAATACTTCCTAACACCCCCTGTGACTCATCTGAGTCTTCAACTTCCAATTATGACCCCTTGTTGCTGTGTCCCATCTCTGGAACATCCACTCTCTGTCCACCTTGTCGATTCCTCTTAGTATTTTATATGTCGTTATAATGTCCCCCCAGTCTCTCCTGTACTCCAATGTCGTCAGGTCGAGTTCCTTTAACCTCTCCTCGTAGGACTTGCCCCTTAGCTCCGGGACTAGTCTCGTTGCAAACTTTTGCACTTCCTCTAATTTCTCGACGTGCTTGGCCAGGTGTGGGTTCCAAACTGGCGCTGCATACTCCAGTATAAGCCTGATATATACGGTGTACAAGGTTTGGAACGACTCCTTACTGATATGTCGGAATGCTATTCTTAGGTTTGCTAGGCGCCCATATGCTGCAGCAGTTGTTTGGTTGATGTGCGCCTCAGGAGATGTGCTTGGTATTATATACAGTCAAAGATCCCTTTCCTTGATTGTACTCTGCGGTCTTCTTTGCCCTTCCCCGATCTTCATGACTTTGTACTTGGTGGGGTTGAACTCCAGGAGCCAGTTGCTGGACCAGGCCTGCAGCCTGTCCAGATCCCTCTGAATTATCTGAATTCTCCTCCTTAACTTCACATCGTCTGCAAACAGGGACACTTCTGAGACTATTCCTTCAGTTATGTAATTCACATATACCAGAAACAGCACCGGTCTTAGGACTGACCCCTGTGAACCTCGCTTGTCACAGGCGCCCACTTTGACACTTCATCGCGTACCATGACTCGCTGCTGCCTTCCCGTCAGGTATTCTCTGATCCATTGCAGTGCCCTCCCTGTTATACTTGCCTGGTCCTCCAGCTTTTGCACTAGTCTCTTGTGTGGAGCTGTGTCAAAAGTCTTCTTACAGACCAAGAAAACGCAGTCTACCCACTCCTCTCTTGTCTTACTGCTGTCACCCTGTCACATAACTCCAGCAGGTTTGTGACACAGGATTTCTCGTCTCTGAATCCGTGCTGGTTGTCCTTTGTAAGCTCATTCCTTTCTAGTTATCCACTACTCTCCTCCTGATAATCTTCTCCATAACTTTGCTTACATTACATGTCAGTGACACTGGCCTGCAGTTTAATGCTGAGTGTCTCCTTTCTTTTTTTTAAAAAATTGGGACTACATTTTCTGTCTTCCATACCTCAGGTAGTCGCTCTGTTTCGATAGATGTGTTGAAGATTGTTGTCAGTGGTATTCTGAGCACCTCTGCTCCTTCTCTCAGGACCCACGGAGAGATGTTATCCGGTCCCATCGCCTTTGAGTATGTGTGTGTATGTGTGTGTGAGAAAGAGAGAGAGAGAGAGAGAGAGAGAGAGAGAGAGAAAGAGAGAGATAGAGAGAGAGAAGGCAGGCAGACTTTTAAATGAGGTAATAGCTCTTTACTTGCAAATAAAGGCAGGAACTCTTAAAATAACCCTGTAAAACCGTCTTGTGTGGAGAGAGAAGGGGGGAGGGGGTGTAAGCAAATAGACTTTTTCTGGTCCTATTTAAATATTGTGCGTTTACATAACTTCCATATACGACCGTGTATGCAAAGTACAGATTTGACAGACATCTGAAATTTACAACAGACTTACGTCAACTTTTATGACTAATGGCAGGTTCTCTCTAGAAACCTGCAGTGTGGCCACACACACATCTAGCCTAGTACTCCCCTCAAGGGAGGTTCCTTGATGCTGTGGGAAGGGCTCTTGATCTTAGGAATTGGACCGTACTCAAATTCCTTGAATCGAGGCTTGAATGCCTTATACATTTTAGGAGTTTTTATGACTCCCTCCGGGTTTAGAGTCACCCGTGAATGTAATAAGTACTGCAAGTGCTTCTGTCACTACTCCTACTACATTCACTGCTGTTGATGCACAGGAAAGGTAAATATGGGTGTAAAACTTAGGTTGGCAATGTATGAGTGGCAACCACGAGCTGCACAACCACGCGGAGCTGCAGCTCAGCCAGTTGTTGCTCACACGTCGGGGGAGGTGGACGTGTCGCCGCCACGCTGACTAAACCTTCTTAATTGGGGGGAAAAAATAAACACTCGAAGATATTTTAACTATAATATTTTTTTTGATGTTAAGGGTAGCTACTTAAGGATGGTAGAGCCAGTCGCGCGTGGGAGTGCGACAGTATGGTGGCACCATGGTTATGGTATCCGGTAAGTAGAGCTGCATGGGGGTTGTAATGGGTGATTCAGGGGATGAAGGTTTTTTGACATTTTTGCCCTTTCATGCTCTTGGTAACAACTTCCTGTCATCGTTATTTTGTAATGCCTGTGTGGAACTACAGAGTGATGGGCCTTTGTGTTGACCAGGTTTGACCTCTTGCTTGTGGGACTGCATGACTGTCGCTTGCATGATTTTTTTTTTCTGTGCACTTGGACGGGTGTTTAGGCGAGTCTCCAGTCATGTCCTCTTTTTTCCAGTTCCTATTCCCCTCAAGGGAGGTTCCTTGATGCTGGAGAGGGGCTTTTGATCTAGGGAATTGGATCTGTACTCCAGTTCCCCGAATTAAGACTAAATACCTTCCACATCCCCCCCCCCCACAGACGCAGTATAATCCCACGGGTTTAGCGCTTCCCCTTGATTATTATAATAATAATAATCCAGTTCCTACTCTAAGAGCCTGGAAGTATTTTGTATATCGTGGTCACGTCTCTCGAGATTTTTCTTACCTTGAGTGGCTGGAGCCCAGGTTCTCGTGTTTCCTCACAGCTCGACGAGCACCTGGCTGCTGCATGTAAGCTGTTGTATAAAGTTTCGCATTTTGTAGCGGTTCCTGTAGGGCTGTATAACCCCTTGTAGGTTTAGAGCTTAGTTAGCATGTTAGGAAGATTGGCTCGAAACACTATTGATGTTATTGGAGAGCGCGAAACCCGTAGGGATTATGCAGCGCTTGGGGGGGATGGAAGACATTCCGGCTCAATTCAGGGAACTGGAGCACAGATCCAATTTCCTAGATCAAGAGCCCCTCACCCTTGACGGGTGAAACACGTTTAGATTTTTGAATGTAAGGCTTAGCTGCCTAGCGTGTACTTATTTCTCAGGTTATACATATGAATTAAGAATCACTACAAACTATCTGTGATGACGTTCATGGGCAAAAATTACTTTCTCCCATAGACTTTTTTCCCCCTTTTTTCCAATTGTTTCTTCTTCACTGTTAATAATTATCTGCAACTGATTTTTTTTTATTGTGTGTTTCGGGGGACAGATTCAGTGAAACTGCCACATGGTGTGTTGCCTCTTGTCTGATTCTGATCGTTCTTCCGCGACGCTGAATGACCCATAGATTTAAAAAAACTAGACACCTATTTACTGCTAAGTGAACACTGGCGGCAGGTGCCTCTCATCTTTCCACTCTGTCAAATCATAAGAGAATCTTGTATGTAGTTACCATGTCTTCCCTGGTCCTCGTTTCCTGTAGCCTCTTAGTTCCACCCTACTAGTTCCTGGACCCGTCTAATTGCAATCTTCTATACCTTCTGAACATGGTTTATCAAATGTGGGTATATCTTGTAACAGGATTTATATATGCCGCAGTGTTTAATAATAATAATAATAATAATAATAATAATAATAATAATAATAATAATAATAATAATAATAATCTGTTAAAAATATTGCACAGTATAAATTTATAAAATCATTCTTGAAGCATATACACGTTTTAGTCAGATTGGTAGTACATTACGCAGTTTCAACCAAGGATAACCAATAAAGCCAGTGTGACAATTAATTTGGGGCCCTTGCTGAAACTATAACGATATCTGACAATCAGGTTACGAAAAAAAAATTAAAACACTTTTATGTTCCAGTGTGTCAGTGTAACTATCAAGAGGGGAAATTCCTGCTGTATTCTCGACTCTGAGTCCAGCTTCGGAGACATTGGAGGAGATTCATAATCCCATTTGATTTGTTGTCCTATTGTCTTTTAAGTAATATCAAACTTTACCTTGTCCCAAGGTTCGTAGGTTCGAGTCATCTTCGACCAGAGATTAGTGTTTGTGAATATTTCGCCTGTTCTGCTGTACACATTAACATAAAAAAAAATATATATCTTCAAATGTATAAGAAAATTTTTTAGAAAGGATTTAATTTTAAACGACTTCTTGCAAATTTACCAGTTTTGCCTATTCGGCACTTCCCCCACACACACGTACTTGTGTGTGTACTCACCTAGCTGTGGTTGCAGGGGTCGATTCACAGCTCCTGGCCCCGCCTCTTCACTGGTCGCTCTATGAGCTTTATCATACCTCTTCTTAAGGCTATGTATAGATCCTGCATCCATTACATCACTTCCCAGACTGTTCCACTTCCTGACAACTCTGTGACTGAAGAAATACTTCAAAACATCCCTGTGATTCAAATGATTCTTAACCCAATTGTGACCCCTTGTTGCTGTGTCCCATCTCTGGAACATCCTGTCTCCGTTCACCTTGTCAATTCCTCCCAGTATTTTATATGTCGTTATCATATCCTCCCTGTCTCTCCTGTCCTCAGGTCGATTTCCCTTAACCTCTCCTCGTAGGACATGCCGCTTAGCTCCGGGACTAGTCTTGTTGCAAATCTCTTGTGTGGAACTGTGTCAAAAGCCTTCTTACAGTCGAAGAAAACGTAATTCATTCTCTCTCTCTCTCTCTCTCTCTCTCTCTCTCTCTCTCTCTCTCTCTCTCTCTCTCTCTCTCTCTCTCTCTCTCTCTCTCTCTCTCTCTCTTTCTTTCTCTTTCTCTCTCTTTCTTTCTCTCTTTCTCTTTCTCTTTCTCTTTCTCTCTCTCTCTCTCTCTCTCTCTCTCTCTCTCTCTCTCTCTCTCTTTTAAACACAGGGTTTGACAAGGTTAAGGATCCCTAGTTTTATTGACAAGCTATTTACAGGTTAAGGATTCCTAACTTTATTGTCAAGCTAAGAGCTGTTACCTACATCAGCTCATTTGAAAACATTTTTATTGTTATGAGACATACAGGTAGGGAATAGGATGAAGTTGGAGGCATCTGTGGGCCCGCATTTTCATTTGATTAACTGACGTTATCTCGTTGACATCATTATGCTGTACGAATGTGTTCCATACTCGAGTCATCCTGGGTATATATGATCTCAGATGGAGTGATGTTTTGGAGAAGGGTACAGCCAGAGTGAAGTTGCTGCTTTCTGCCCGTCTTGTGGCATAAAAGCTTGTTTCACGCTGTCCTCGAAGTGGATCCAAGTGTGGTACTACTTTGACAATATTGGCCTTGTACATAACAGTAAGGCCACCCACATCCCTCCTGTGTTGAAGGCTCTGCTGAAATGACAGATCTATCCAGGATGGGTCCAGGCGAGAGATGAGACGTCTTGCTCTGTTCTCTACAATGTCAAGCAGTCGCAGATGAGAGGGGGGGAAGGCAAACCAAGATAGTGGAGCATACTCAAGGTGTGAGCGTACTTGTGTCTCTCTCTCTCTCTCTCTCTCTCTCTCTCTCTCTCTCTCTCTCTCTCTCTCTCTCTCGTCTTACTACTGCCACCCTGTCATAAAACTCCAGTAGATTTGTGACAGAATTTCCCGTCCCTGAAACCGTACTTGTTGTTTAGCTCATTCCTTTCTATGTGCTCCATCACTCTTCCCCTGATAATCTTCTCCATGACTTTGCATACTGTACATGTTAGTGACAATGGTCAGTAGTTTAGTGCTTCGTGTCTGTCTCCTTTTTTAAAAAATTGGGACTACATTTGCTGTCTTCCATGCCTGTCATTGCATATTGCATTTATGCTAAAAACCTACGTTTCTAAATGTAAATGCACATTACGCGTTACAAGGGCGGATGCTGGTGAAGAATGGCCTCATCACACCTCTGTGGGTCTCGTGGACGAGGCGGGGGTGAAGGGGTACTGGGATATTTTTAAGTCTGTCCCAGCACACATAATAACTTGTTGAAACAGTACACGTTAAGTGAAATTAAGTTATTTTTGGATTTTTTTTTCTGAATTCTTTTTCGTTTTTTAAAAATACTCAAAAGTTTTGATGCAAATGATATTGAAAGCCAATGTGACGCAGGAAGGGAGTTCGTGAGCCGTTTTTAACTTTCTCGATAAGCTGTGCCTTTAGGAATTCTGGCTATTTCATGGAAATCTCTCAAAATCGGTATGGATCCACCCACTCCTGCAACGCACTTTATAACAATGATAGCCATCCTAGCATCCTGTTGGGGCCAGTCACGCTAGGGTGAGTGTCACATACTCGTGTTACACTCTTCAAATTACCAACATGAGACCTGTTGCAGGTTAAGAGCAGTCTCTTTAGTTTATTTAATCTTTCTCTTATGATTACTTTGTGCATGTACACCCACGAGTTTGATCTTTCAACAAACATCACTGAAGGAGCGCAACAAGAGTGACAACACAGTCATATGGAAGGGGAAAAAAGCCACGAATCCTGAAGACAAAGTTTGAACGTTGATTTTTACTTTCCCAAAACATGAAATAAGAGACACTGTTTAAAAAACGATATTGCTGTATAACCCTTGCGGTTTAGCGCTTGTTTTGATCATAATAAATTATATTGCATACATAATACAAACATTAAAGTAGCATTACTGACACATGTGACAGGATTGCTAAAGCTGCTGTGAGCGAAACATCTGTTCAGTAGTCTTAGCACCACACATCATTATTTCCAGGGTGTAAAAACGTCTCGAGTATAATGATGCTGTGCTTGAGGCGCCAGAGGCCGATGATTACGAGTATTATATACCTCAGAAAGAACTCAGAATGGGGAAGGAAAAAACTCATTAAAGAGGGTGATAAGGATGTAAAAATCACTGGAAGTGATAATTCTTGCGAATTATTCACCCTTCAAGGAAGAGGAGTTACATCTATGCTTGTGAAGGTCTCGTGATCCAAGGAATTGGAGCTACCATCCTCTTCCTTGGATCGAATCTGTCTCACAGTCCCTTGGCGTTGTATGAACTCTTATGATTTTAACAGTAATTGTGCGCTGAGTGACCCCTACGGATTTAGCGTTTTCCCATGATTGTGACAATTATAATAATTATTGGCAAGCATTATGAAGACTGACATCACAACTCCGCAGCCGAACGATCCACAACTAAAAATTGACATTCAGATGTATTGGTGAAGGTTTTGCCTTGACTGGTACGCAATGCTAATCATATTTTTCCTGCATCAGTATATCCATTTTTTTTTCGGGGGGGGGGGGTCACTTTGGAGTAGCTCGTTAGCCGTCCCCATACTCTGTTTATTTCTTTCGTTAACTTTGGTATTGGGTCGTCTGGTAGGGAGGGAAGACTAAGAGTCTACTCGCATCCCACAATCGGGAGGTTAATACTGATATCTTCTATATGAAATTCAGCCTAACAATGCTAGAGGGATTAACTGAGTTATAGATGCTTAAGGTGCGTGTGAAATGTATGAAAACGTTGCTTGCCGAATAGGTAAAACTGGTCAGTTAGCAAGAACACGTTTAAAATAACAAGCTCAATTTAATTTAGCCTAATCTAACTAAATGTATTTTAAATAAGTTTACAGTAATTAATTAATAAATAAACACAATGAAATATATATTTTCTTCGTTAGGCTCAGAATGATTTTGGCGAAATTATTGCATTCACAAATTTTCGGTTGCCTTATTCGGCAAGAAGAGCGTTGCTATTTAAGCCAAAATTGCAAGTTTGGCGCGCGCGCGCGCGCACACACACACACACACACACACACACACACACACACACACACACACACACACACACACACACACACACACACACACACACACACACACACACACCAAGCAAAAGTGTCAATGTGCGTGGGAGAGAGAGTAGCTTCAGGTAGGTAAATTAGGTCAGTATTTGGTGGGTGGTGGCGACTGTGTTTGGGTGGTGGCTTTAGTAGCGTTGGGTGACTGGGGGAGGGTGTTTGGGCGGTGGCTTTAGTGAGGTTGGGTGCCTGGGGGTGGGTGTTGGGGTGGGGGCTTCTGTGGGGTTGGGTAACTGGGGGAGGGTGTTTGGGCGGTGGCTTTAGTGAGGTTGGCTGACAGGGGGAGGGTTTGGGCGGTGGCTTCAGTGGGGTTAGCTGACTGGGGGAGGGTGTTTGGGCGGTGGCTTTAGTGAGGTTGGCTGACTGGGGGAGGGTGTTTGGGCGGTGGCTTTAGTGGGGTTGGGTGACTTGGGGAGAGTGGGCGGTGGCTTCAGTGGGGTTGGGTGACTGGGGGGAGGGTGTTTGGGCGGTGGCTTCAGAGGGGTTGGGTGACTTGGGAGAGTGGGCGTGGCTTCAGTGGGGTTGGGTGACTGAGGGATGGTGTTTGGGGGTGGCTTCAGTGGAGTTGGGTGACTGGGGGAGGGTGTTTGGGCGGTGGCTTCAGTGGGTTGGGTGACTGGGGGAGGGTGTTTGGGCGGTGGCTTCAGTGGGGTTGGGTGACTTGGGGAGAGTGTTTGAGCGTTGGCTTCAGTGGGGTTGGGTGACGGGGAGGGTGTTTGGGCGGTGGCTTTAGTGAGGTTGGCTGACTGGGGGAGGGTGTTTGGGCGGTGGCTTTAATGGGGTTGCTTTGTCTGGGATGTGTAGGTGGTCCTGCGTTCTGTGATTGCGGGGTTGCATGATAGGGGCATGTCAATGACATTGATAGCTAGGATGACGTGTCGATATTTACGTGGGTGTGTGATAGATTTTATAACGCCTGTGGTTTTGAGTTGTACAGAGCGTGCATAATATTAGGGAGCCTCCCGCCCCCAGATGTGTTGTAATTCAAAGAAAATAAACTATTCATTTTTGAATTTTGAAAATTCAGATATCAAATATCGAAAATAATCATTGCAATTATAATACATTGCTGACAGTAGTAACAATGGCAGAGGATGTGGAAGCAACGTATTGTGAGAGGAATGTTATTTGTCAATTCCATTGATAAATGATTTTCTGTATCCCCCCAAGTAATAGGCTTTTTACCATCCGGCATTGTTTGCTATACATAAAAGCATATGCATGTACATAAAAGCATTTTTTTTTCTGGATTCGGGTTCGTATTGAGCCACTACTTAAAGCTGTCTACAAACACCCCAAGGACAGCATATACAAAAAAAGTAAATAACATATATTAAACGTTCAGAAAGTATGTTTCACATGATTAATTTACACAAAAGTCGGTATAAAATACAATGTACCTTTTCTGATACTATTTTTTTTTTAGAACTTAGGACTAACTTATCATTTAAGAAGAGCTACATAGGTTGTCGAAAAGCTTGAAAATTTTGAGCTGTATGACCCTAGTAGGTTTTTAGGGCTTCTTTTTTGATTATTGAAAATTTTGGACAACCCAACAATAACATATTAATGGAGACCGGGTAAAAAAAATGTTAGAACATGGTTTTATATATAAACGAAAAGTTTCGGCCACAAGTAGTTTTATCAGTCCATTGAATTGATAATCTGATAGAGCGAAACGTTTCCTTCATCAAAGTGCTTCATAAACGTCAAAACTAGTACCATGTAACGTTGCTCTTGTTCCTTTTATACATTTGTGGTTATAACATACTTTGTAACAAATTCTAATGTTATTTACCAGTTCTACAATAAGATTGATTATGCGGTTCGATTACTTCACGCTCTATTAGCTGTGGTCTAATGTTGCCATTTGTGAGGTGGGCGGAAATGTTGGAAACTGTGTATTAGTGGCGCGACAGAAGTCAATATCAACATTGGTTTTATGCTTAATATAATATTGACTAGGCTATAGCTGATGTGCAAATAGCCTTAGCTAATAATACAGAATCTATACATAAACATTTCTCAATTGAAAGTTGTAACAATTCGCATTCATTTTCTCAGAGTTGGTCCTACAAAATTAGGAGAATACAGCAGTGTATAAACTGCGGACAGTAATAGACACTGGCGGAGAACAAGCCTCGTGACTGCGTTTTCCTGTGTCCTGTTAAAGTTCTGCATAGAGCAAAACGTTGTCAGAAAAGCTCTACATGTTTTTCTCAATGCAAAATAAGGATTCCTTGAGGTTGCTACCTCCCTGGTTTCAGCTAAGTTCAAAGCTGCATAAGAGATTTTAACCTTAGTTCTCCTAAACTATCTTCTTAAATATTTATGTCCCTTAGAAGGAATTTGCCTGTGTTTACTTCCTCTGACTGTATTGCAACCAGAAGCGTAACCTAGTCCAGGTTAGCTTCTAACACCCTCGCCATGTTCCCGTGAGATCTCTCCTGTCTCTCGCAAGTCCGGTTCACCATACTGAATAATGATGATAATAATTATTATTACTTTTTAACACATCGGCCGTTTCCCACCGAGGCAAGGTGACCCGAAAAAGAAGGCACACTTTCATCATCACTCACTTCATCTCTATCTACACGAATACCACCTGGTGGTTCACACACTCACTCACCCATTTGACCATAAACAGAAATATTAATCTCAATCTTAAAATAATGAATCCTATGATACTCCAATACTGAAACTATGTACTGTGCCAAAACAAAAGCATTCACATTGCTAAACTCACAAACTAGTATTTAGTAACTTAGCCATAATACCAACTTACCTCATAATTTGTAATATTTTAAAATAAAGAATTAAACTAAGTCTGCCCGAAATGCCTAGCTGTGCTAGGCGTTCTAGTGGTACACTGTAATTATTATTTAACTACATGTAAACCACACAATAACCAAATTCTGTAAATTCAACATTGTAATCCTTATAGAGAATAAACTTTGAATTGAATTGAATCTAGCCAGAGGCGTGCCGATATTAAAGTTGAAAACCTGTAATATCTCTACCCGTCCTCCAGAGTGCAGGCACTATTTTCTACTTCCTGGACTCAAGTCCGGCTAACTGGTTCCCCTGAATCCCTTCGTAAATGTTAGTTTGGTCACACTCCAGTAGCACCTCAAGTTGTCATAAACATTTGCCTCCACGCGCTCCTGTATAACGCTCACGCATGCTTGCTGGAAATCTAAGCCACTCGCACCCAAAACCTCCTCTATCCCCGTCTGTCCAACCTTTCCTAGGACGACCCTTACCCCTCCTTCATTCCACTACAGATTTATATGCCATTCAAGTCATTCTGTTTCATTCTATCCTCTCTTAAATGTCCGAACCACTTCAGCAACCCCTCCTCGGCCCTCTGGATAATACTCTTAGTAACCCCGCACCTCATAATCTCCAAGCTACAGATTCTCTGAATAATATTCACATTGCCCTCAGACATCTCCACTGCCTCCAGCCTTCTTGATGCAACATTCACCACCCATACTTCACACCCACATAAAAGCGTTGGTATAACTATGCTCTCATGCATTCCTCTCTTTGCATCCATGGATAATGTTCTTTGTCTCCACAAACACCTTACTACACCACTCGCCTTTTTCACCCTTGTCGGTTTTATTATTATTGGGAGCACTAAATCCGTAGGGATCATACAGTGCTTGGGGGAATGGGAAACAGTAGGTTTGATACGAACAAAGGGAGAATTGGTTAAATTTCTTGGATCAAGAGCTCCTCGCTGGCATGAAGTCCTCTGTAGACTTAAATATTTTGAAACTTAGAGTTGACAAAATTCATCCCCAGCATCAACTTATTCTTAAGATTGATTAATAATATTGAAGTTGTTATATATTTGAGAATGTTGACTTGAACCATAAAATTATAGTGTATAAGATGATGATGAAAATGTAATTGCGTATTCGTAAATACTTAATGGTAACTACAGGAGCAGAACCCTGCTGGTATTCCCCTTGATGCTGGTAAGGGGTTCTTGATCCAAGGAACTGGATTGATCCTCCCCTTCCGGATTGAATCTGACTTCCCACCAGTCGCTGTATAACCCCTGCAGGTTTAGTGCATCCCCGCTGATTAAAAAAATTATGCTCGTGGTGTCTCGCATTCATTAATGTTTTTTTCCCGCTCGCTCGCGCGCGCGCGCGCGCGTGTGTGTGTGTTCGCTTCTACCGCTTCCTCTTGTAACTCACTTCACGTCCTGCCATTCTTAGACTGAAGCAAAGTTTCCTAACAAACCTATAACTCATCTGCGTTTTAGTTTTCACAAAGTTTTCCATTGTTCCTGGTTCTCGCAGTGCAAACAAGCCTACCTAACACCCTGTCCAGTTCTTGTATACCTGGAGTTTGTTCCGGGGGTCAACGCCCCCGCGGCCCGGTCTGTGACCAGGCCTCATGGTGGATCAGGGCCTGATCAATCAGGCTGTTACTGCTGGCCTCACGTAATCCAACGTACGAACCACAACCCGGCTGGGCAGGTACTGACTTCAGGTGCCTGTCTAGTGCCTGCTTGAAGACAGCCAGGGGTCTATTGGTAATCCCCCTGATGTATGCTGGGAGGGAGTTGAACAGTCTTGGGCCCCGGACAATTATTGTGTTGTCTCTTATCGTTCTAGTGGCACCCCTGCTTTTCATTGGGGCGATGTTGCACCATCTACAGAGTCTTTTGCTTTCGTAGGAGTGATTTTCGCGTGCAAGTTTGGTACTAGTCTCTAGGATTTTCCAGGTGTATATAATCATGCATCTCTCCCTCCTCGTTCTAGGGAGTACAGGTTGAGGAACTTCAAGCGTTCCCAGTAATTGAGGTGGTTTATCGCAGTTATGCGTGCGGTGAAGGTTGTCTAGGTCAGCAATTTCACCTGCCTTGAAAGGTGCTGTTAGTGTGCAGCAATATTCCAGCCTAGATAGAACAAGAAACCTGAAGTGTCATCATGGGCTTGGCATCCCTGGTTTTGAAGGTTCTCATTATCCATCCTGTCATTTTTCTAGCAGATGCGATTGGTACAATGTTATGGTCCTTGAAGGTGAGATCATCTGATGTGATCACCTGAATTCAGGACTTTGACATCAGTTTTTCGCTCTATTTTGTGGTTGGAATTTGTTTTACACTCCGATGAAGTTTTAATTTCCTCACGTTTTCCATATCGAAGTAATTGAAATTTCTCATCATTGAGCTTCATATTGTTTTCTGCAGCCCATTTAAAGATTTGGTTGATGTTCGCCTGGAGTCTTGCAGTGTCTTCAATGGAGGACACTGTCATGCAAATTCGGGTGTCATCTGCAAAGGAAGACACAGCGCTGTGGCTTATATCCTTGTCTATGTCCGATATGAGGATGAGGAACAAGATGGGGCGAGTACTGTGCCTTGTGGAACAGAGCTTTTCACCGTAGCCGCCTCATACTTTACTATGTTGGCTACTACTCTTTGTGTTTATTTGTTAGGAAATTATAGATCCATCTACCGACTTTTCCTGTTATTCCTTTGGCACGCATTTTGTGCGCTGTTACACAATGGTCACACTTGTCAAAGGCTTTTGCAAAGTCTGTGTATAGTACATCTGCATTCTGTTTGTCTTCTAGAGCATCCAGGACCTTGTCGTAGTGGTCCAGTAGTTGGGACAGACAGGAGCGACCTGCTCTAAACCCATGATGTCCTGGGTTGTGTAATTGATGGGTATGTAGATGGGTGGCGGTCTTGCTTCTTAGATATGGATGTGGTACGTTAGCGCTGTCGGTCTGTAGTTTTTTGCTATTGCTTTACTGTCCCCTTTGTGGAGTGGGGCTATGTCTGTTGTTTTTAGTAACTGTGGGACGACCCCACAGTTATCCTTGCTATCATCTGTGTAGGACCCATCTAGTTTAAGTAGCGGCCCAATAATGGATGTTGTTCTAGACTTTGATTTGGCATAAGAAAAGAAATTTGGTTTCTTTCAATTTCATTTATGACTTTTAGTTCTTGTGTTTCTTGACTCCTGTAAGATTCCTTTAGTTTTAGTTTGATATTTGCTATTTCTCTGACCAGTGTCTCCCTACGTATTGCAGATATATTGGCCTCTTGCAGCCGCTCTGTTATTCTTTGCCTTCGCCTGTATAGGGAGCGCCTTTGTCTTTCTAGTTTACATCTCCTTTTCCTTAAGGGAATATACCTTGAGCATACCTCAAGTGCCACAGATTTAATTTGTTCTAGACATAGGGTAGGATCCGTGTTGCTTAGTCTATCTTCCAAGTTTATATCATTTAGGATCTGGTTTACTTGGTTCCACCTTATGTTTTTGTTATTGAAGCTGAATTTGGTGAAGGTTCCCTCGTGACTGATCATATTTTGTCGGTCTGGGACTCCCCTGTACGTTTTAATCATGTATCTCCTTTTATTCTCTCTTCCATGATAATGAGAGGGTGAGAAGTGTTGTCATCTTATTTGAGTTCGGTGATGGGACTAC
>NC_091299.1:2951207-3008707 GCF_038502225.1 Cherax quadricarinatus
AACACGTTAGGGATACAACCAGAGAGAGAGAGGACAGAATGAACCAGCAAGGCTGGCCCTTGTATTCACCCTGAGCAGTTCTGATATAGGGAATATTTCATATGAAAGGCCCCTCGGTGCGCTAGCGACCCCAATACCGTGTGGAAGTAACAGTGGAGAGATGTGAAGGATGCAAGAAGTCAAACTTCAAAAGTGAGAACTACACAGTCATGAGGCAATTCCTGTACGAGTTGCAGTGGGAAGGATAATTAGAGGGGAAGACAGTGAATGAGATGGAGCATATGGTTTTAAAGTGAAGAGAGGAAGGGGAGAAATTCTTACCCAGGATCAACAGAAACAATGGGAAGAAAAGCTCGTGAGCCCATGGTTTACCCAGAGGTGTAGAGAGACCAAAGCTAAAGGTGCTAGAACATGGAAAAAATATAGAAGGCAAATAGCTCAGGAAAACAAAGAATTGAGCCAAAGAGCCAGAAACGAGTATGCATGGATAAGAAGTGAGGCACAACGGCAATCTGAGAATGACACAGCATCGAAAGCCAAACCCGACCCAAATTTGTTGTATGTACAGCCACATCAGGAGAAAGACAACAGTGAGGGACCAGGTAATCAGTCTGAAGGAAGGAGAGGAGCTCACAAGGAAAAACCAGGAAGTCTGTGAGGAGCTCAGCAAGAGACAGAGAGGTATTCTCAGTCTACCAGCAGACCAAAGCAGTAGAGTACACCAGCGAGCATTGGACACAATACACACAACTGGAGAGGTAAGGAAGCTATGTGAGCTAAGTACCTAGAAGGCGATGAAACTATATCTCTCTCTCTTTGGGTCCTGAGAAAGGGAGCAGAGGCACTGTGTGCTTCTAGCAACAATTTTAAGCTTGACATGAGGCAACTGCGAGAGGTGTGGAAGACAGCAAATGTAGTCCCAATTTTTAAGAAAGGAGACAGACAGGCAGCGTTAAACTACAGACCAGTGACAGTGACATGTACGGTAAGTAAAGTTATGAAGATGATTATCAGAAGAGTGATGGAGCACCTAGAAAGGAGTGCGTTCATGCATAACAAGTGCAGCTTCAGGGATAAAAAAAAAAATCTGTGTTACAAACCTACTGGAGTTCTACAAGAAGGTAACAGAAGTAAGGCAGGTGAGGAATGGGTAAACTGCATTTTCCTGGACTGTGGGAAGGCTTTTGGCACAGTACCACAAGCAGGAATAACTGGGAGAGTACCACAGTGGATCAAGGAATATCTGACAGGTATGCCTTGATGGTCAGTGAAGAGGTGTCAGACTGGGTACATATGACAAGTGAGGTTGCACAGGGTTGGTGCTGTTTCTTGTATACGTGAATGACATGACGGAAGAGACAGAGTCAGAGGTATCCCTAATCGCAGATGACGTGAAACTAATAATACAAGCAGACGTGGACCAGGAAAGGCTACAATTGGATCTGGACAAGCTACAGGTCTGGTCTGACAAATGGCTCCTGGGGTTAACCTCAGCAATTGCAAAATTAGGAAGCTTGGGGGAGGGCAAAAAAGACCGCAGAAGTACAGGCTCAGGGGGTCAAAGCCTGCAAACCTCATTCAAGGAGGACCTTGGGGTGAGTATTATACCAATCATATCACTTGAGAACATCAATGAAATACCTGCTGAAGCAAATGTGCGTCTGGGAAATCTAAGAATAGCTTATCGACATCAGGACACCGTGTACGTCAGGCCCTTATTGGAGAATGCAGCACCAGTATGGAACTCACACCTGGTTAACCATGTCAAACTGGAAAAATGGCAGAGGTTTGCAACGAGACCAGTCCCAGACCTGAGGGATATGTCCTATGAGGAGAGATTAAGGGAACTCAACCTGAAGACACTGGATGACAAGACTAATGAGGATATGATAACCTACTGGAACTGACTGGGGTGAATCGGGACATTGTTTGAGAGATGGGAAACAGTATCATAAGGGCACAACTAAAAGCTGAAAACATGACGAGTGCTAGGAATTTTTTTGAAGTATTTCTTCAGTCTTGGAGTAGTCAAGAAAGTGGAAAAGGCTGGCTCTCGAAGCCAGGAAAGAGTGAACCTATCCACGGGGACAGGAGCTGTGACTCAACCCCTGCAGCCACATAAAGGTGAGAAAACACGCACGCACACACACACACACACACACACACACACACACACACACACACACACGTAACGTATTAGTGGAGACTCGCATATACATGATAACGTGAGTGGCGTAAACAATATTGGTGGACGTTATCATAACTTTCAGAAACTTCAACAAGGATTCCTTCATAATAATATAGAGCACTTGTGTAAAGGCAACATTGGAGTACGCAACACCACCATGGTATACATACCCCCTCAATTATGTAACAACTCTCGAGAAGGTTCAGAGTTGCTACTGCAATAGGCTTAGTTTGTTCCATGCCTCTAAAACTACAGCAAAACCAATTACTTCCTAAATATCCAATTTCTAAATTTAAATTCATCATCTTGGACTCCACTGTTGCGAGATCTCACCATGTCAGATATTTTAGCACCTTATTTAAACTTCCTTTACATATTCCTGTCTTTCACGTGTACTGTATTCTTCTATCATATTCCCCTCTCATACTACGTTTTTCCTAGAGCAGAGGTTATGAAACCAGGAGAAGAATGGGGTAGTGGGGAGGGGAAAGCGCATTCCCGGGGAACCACATGAGGCGATTTGAGGGTCAAGGCACAAGAGGTTAGTGGAATATGTTGACAAAAAAAAAAAAAAAAAAGAGGCATAACAAACCATACCCCGGCCGGGATTGAACCCGCGGTCAGAGAGTCTCAAAACTCCAGCCCGTCACGACGGGCTGGAGCTTTGAGACTCTCTGACCGCGGGTTCAATCCCGGCCGGGGTATGGTTTGTTTGCAATCGTGTCATTACGATTTCGTGAGTCAAAAAGAGGCATATATGAGCCAAGAGGAAAAGTTAAGACATTTCTTGATATTTTTTGTCATTAGCTTACCTTATAAATATTTTTGAGGTCTTAACTGTTTACAACATTATGCCACAGAACAGAAATCACATCTATTACTGAAAATCAGAAACATTCATTGCTAAGCTACAGTTGTCGGAGAGTCGCATCAAACAAGAGAACACAGCATCTTTCCATTCCTCTGAAAACCTGAGACAGGAAATTCAGTAATGGTCGTAAAACCAAGATCACGGTTCACCTTCAAGCTCTCCAGATTGATTAAAATGATCATCGAGGATGATGATTATAATCAATTTGGGTGAATTAAATACCAGAATACGAGCCTTTCAAGTTATTATCTCACTTTCACGTGTTAATGCGACATGGGATTTTTACCATGAGAGGACAGCAGTCCAGAAATTAGAAGAGCCGGTTAGAACAAAAGGCAGAGTTCTCCAGTAAATCAGCAACAGAAGATGGAGAAACAGGTGATGAGACATCAGGAAGAGAGTAAAGAGTGGTTTTCCACAAGGATCAGTACCAGGACCTCTACTGGTCCTAATACGAACAACCGACCAAAAGGATTGAATCTCTATTCATTGTTGTATAACTTACGATAAATATAAAAACAAGAGAAGTTGGGCTCCAGGATGATCTAGACACGATGCAGATATGATCACGCAGCAGCTGCTGGAGTCTTGCGGATTAGAGATGATGGACACCGGACAGAATACCTACCTGGAGGGTATTCTGGGGTTCAACGCCCCCACAGCCTGGTTCATGACCAGGTCTCCCGGTGGATCAGGCTGTTACTGCTGGCCGCACGTAGTCCAACGTACGAGCCACAGCCCAGCTGATCCGGCACTGACTTTAGGTATCCGTGCAGCTCCTCTTGAAGACAGCCAGGGGTCTATTGGTAATTCCCTTTATGCATGGTGGGAGCCTGTTGAACAGTCTTGAGCCCCGGACGCGTATTATGTTTTCTCTCAGTGTACTAATGGAGCCTAAAAGAGAAACTTCAAATAAACGTGAAGGATAAAAGCCAGGGGGTAATTATCACACCAAACTTGTAACTGCAGGTGCGTATAAAATTATACATTCAGCAGCAAGACTATTAAACCGCAAAACTGCATTCAGTATCCTTCAGAATTCTATACGCGAGAAATGTTCGGCCAATCATCGAATATGTGACAACAGTGCGCAACTCCTACCTGGTCAAGCTCGCCCAGAAGCTTGAAGCCATACAAAGATTAAGGCTAGGGATAAGGGAAAAAGGAGAGAGAGATGACAGTTGAAGACGCAGATAAGCCATGGGGATGTTAGGAAGTACTTTTTTAGTCTGCAGGTGGCAAACTCCCTACAGTTTCAAAGGCAAGTACGAAAGGGCCCAAGAAGCAAGAAATTAATAATGTCAAAGTAGTCTAAGAGGTGGGGGCCAGAAGCTAAGACTCGACTCACACAAATACAATTCAGCAAGTATCGTTGGAGGCAGCGCGCCGGGTCCAGTGTGAGAGTAGAATTGTGAAGAAAATGAAACATTTTGAGGTCATGATAATCATCAAGGTGCACACTGCTAGTGGACAAAATATGTTTGGATTAAGGTGTTGGTAGTAGTGTTCGTGACATTACGTGACAGGAAAACGATGAGCTGCCTTCACCAGTGATGACGTTACATGTGACGGGAAAGCAATCAACTGCAATTGTTGAACACAATTTCATGTAATGTGCAATAGAAGTGATACACATTAACACGGCAGCTTTGTACAGTCTTATATAAGTGAAAATGAAATGGAATAAACGTCAATTTTCAAATCAAAGCTGTCCTTGAAGATGTTGGAAGGTGGCGGATGAGTAGAAAAATAGCGTCTAGCATCAGTTTAGAATGACGTATGACCTCTTGATGTTGGCCAGAATCGCCAAACTAATCTTGCCAGAGATTGCTTGAATAGATACATCACAGCGAACAATATTTTAAGTGTTTGTGAGACTGTGTGTGGCGCCAGACCCAGTGACACAGTAAGCCCCCAGAGACCGAGGCTCACTCGTGCCGCCCTGTAAATACCTTACCTATCACATTCCGTTTCCTAAATTCACATCTCTAAATCACATCATTGGATACTGGTAAATATCCGTTACCTGGTGCATAGATCATGAATACATTGATGATTAATTTATTTATACGTTTAGCCAATCTTTTCAACCAGTAACATACCAGATGGTTGTTCCGGGGAGTCAACGCCCTTGCGGTCCGGTCAGAGACCAAGCCTCCCAGTAGATCAGAGACTGATTAACCAGGCTGTGACCGCTGGCCGTATGCAATCTAACGTGCGAACCACAGCCCGGCTGATGGGGCACTGACTTTAAAAATTTGCTAAGTTTCCTCTTGAAGACAGCCAGGGGTCTATTGGTAATTCCCCTTATGTATGATGGGAGACTGTTGAACAGTCTTCAGTCCCGGATACTAATTGTGTCTTCTCTCAAGTGTATTCGAGGTACCCCCTGCATATCATTGGGGGTATGTAGCATCGTCTGCCTAGTTCTTTGCTTTCGTAGGGAGCGATTCGTGTGTGCATATTTGGGACCAGCCCCTCTAGGATTTTTAAGGTGTAGATTGTGATGCATCTTTCTCACCTGCTTTCCAGGGAGTACAGGTCAAGGAAGGGACTTCAAACGTTCCCAGTAATTAAGGTCCTTCACACTTGTTTTTCGATCTATTGTGTGGTTAGAATGTGTTGTATACTCCGTCCTCAAGTTTTCCATAACAGAGTAACTGAAACTTGTCCTCGTTGAACATCATATTGTTTTCTATGGCCTATTGGAAAACTTGGTTTATACTCGCTTGGAGATTTACCAAGTCCTCAATGCATGGCACTCATGCAGATTTTAGTAACACCTGCACAGGGAGACACGGTGCTAGAACCCACTACACCTGCGTAGTTCATTAGAACCTAGAGATGTTTGACAAATTACATGGTTGTACTGAAAATAAAGATCAATATTGTAAAATATTATGTCTATTGTGTATCTGAAGCCACTTGTGACATTTATGGGTGTAGTGCTTCCCATAAGATCAGTGGTCACGAATGGTCATCCTGTCCTAGATGTCGGGGGACTAATAGTGTGGAGCGTTATAGAGCACCGTGGCATGCTGTAGTGTTTTGGAATCTCAGGTTAAAGTGTTGAAGGAGGAAGTTCTACTTCTCCAAGAGGAAAATAAGATGCTGAAATTTCGCCTAGATGGATTTGGGAATGAGTGTGCAAAGAGTGGAGTCGGTGTGGAGGAAAAAGTTACCAACAGTGAGTTGAAGAGTGGCAACCGCTTCAAGTGGAATGTGGTCTCTACTAAAGGTAGAAGCATCAAGATAAGGAAGCTTAATAGAGATCTGAACGTTGGAAATCGAGGATCTGTTCTCCAGGATGAGTACTTCAGTGGTTGGCGAGGTTAAAGGTACGACTAACTCTCCTCCTAATCAAGGTAAGAGCATTCTGGTTGTGACTTGCAGGCAAGATATATGGACCGTGCTTTCTGTAACAGAGATAGGAACGTTAGACAGAGTGTGCACTTTCCAGGAGCTGGTGTTGATGACATAGTCAACAGGGTGGATAATATGTCAGGTAATGGAAACAAGCCCATCATCTGTCTTAGTGCTTGTGGAAATATCAGGAAGGGCAGGAGACAAGAGCTGCTGGATAAGTACAAGTCAACTATAGATGTAATTAGGTCTAAAATAGGGGTCCCAATCATAAGTAGCATCTTGCCTAGAATGGGAGCCGGCAATGAATGGATGTCTTGGGAAACTGGTGTAAATTGCTGGCTAGAAAGGTACTGCAAGGAATTTAAAATCCCATTCACTGATAAATGGGACAAATTTTATGGCAAACGTGATATGTATGCAAGGGATGGGGTACATCTCTCAGGGGCTGGAGGGGTTGCATTGGCCAACTCGATTGTGGGGGCCATTACTGACTTGTTTAAGACTTTAAACTGATTGATTATAAAAACAGCAGATATTACCAGGATACCTCAGGGATAAGTTTAATGGACAATATTCAAAATAAACTTGCTAGTAAAGGCAAAGCATTTGATCAACAAAGAGGGACAGTAAAGGACAGAGAGTGACTAGCTCCCTAAAGGTTCACTATACTAATAGTAGGAGTCTAAGAAATAAGATAGATGGGTAAGATTACTTGCATGTGCAGGGAACAGAGATATTATTGATATAACAGAGACCTGGTTCAACCTGCAAGACAGAGAAATGCCTTCTGAATGCCACATACAAGGCTATAAACTATTCCATACTGATCGGGTCAACAGGAAAGGTGGAGTGGTGATGTATGTCAGAGATAATTTAAACCGTTGTGTTAGACAAGATATCAGATTAGAGCATAGGACAAAGAATCTGTTTGGCTACAGTTTCTTGAGGGTCGTGACAAATTAATTTTGGGTGTGATTTATTGGCCCCCAAATCTTGATAGGGAGTACAGTAAGCTGCTATGGGACAAAAGTCATAAGGCGTCTAGATATGAAAATGTCGTGTTAATGAGAGATTTTAGCTTCAAATTGATTGGAGCAATATAACAGGAAATCTCGAGTCTAGTGACTTTCTTGATACAATTCAAGATTGTTTTTTTTAAAACAGTTTGTGACAGAACCATCTAGAGGAAACAATCTGCTTGACTTGGTTCTTGCCAACAAGGAATCACTAATTAACAATCTTGAGGTTAATGATGAGCTTGGGGAAAACAATCACAAATCACTTAGTTTCATAATATATCATGGAATTACCCAAATAACCACAATCAAGTCTCTGAAAATTTAGACATATGCAACATATGGGTATATTTATCTTTACAATAAAGATATCCAGATGATGCACATGTGTCTAATTTTTCATCTTGTTGGTACTGTATACCAGTCATGTACAATCAAGTCTCTGTCCCAGACTTCTGCTTGACTGATTTCATGGGACTGAGAAATTACCTAGGTGGGCTAAATTAGAATGATCTGACTATGGGTCAGGTAGGTGGTGTTGGTTGCCAAAATGACATTTTTCAGAGCATAGTTCTAGCTGCCCAGACAACTTGCATTCCAAGCAGGGAAATTAGATCAACCAAAAATGTTTCCAAATGGCTAAACAATAGATTAAAACATCTCTTTGGTCAAAAGAGAGGCATATATAAGTGTATCAAAAGAGGGGATGGGCAGTTAAGAAATCAATATATTCAATTAAAAAGAAATAAAAAGGGGAATAAGAAAAGCTAAGAGAGATTATGAGGCTAAAGTGGCATGGGATTCGAAGACTAACCCAAGAGGTTTCTTTCAGGTATGTAGAAGGACAAGATTGGCCCACTCAAAAGTAGCTCAGGTCAGATGACTGACAGTGATACGGAAATGTGTGAAATTTTTAACTCTTATTTCCTCCCAGTTTTTATGCAGGAAGATACTAGCAAAATTACAGAAATAATAAATTATGTAGAACAGGATGATAAAGTAGGCACGATTAGGATAACTAGTGACATGGTCCTCAGAAAAATAGAGAAATTAAAACCGAACAAATCCCCAGGCCCTGATAAACTGTTTGCAAGGGTTTTAAAGGAATGTAAAGAGGAGCTTAGCAAACCTTTTGGCTAGTCTTTTCTTTTCAACATATCACTACAAACTGGCATAGTGCCAGACAAGTGGAAAATGGCAAATGTAACATCTATTTATGGAAACAATAATTGCCGAAGCAATTCGTAGCCATCTTGAAAGGCATTCCTGCCTTATGAATTTACTAACTTTTTTTTTTTCACCAAGGCATTTGAAGTAGATCATGGTAATGAATCTGATATTGTGTATATGGACTTCAGTAAGGCTTCTGATAGAGTTCCACATCAAAGGCTATTGAGGCAAATTATGGCACACGGAATAGGAGAATATTTTTTCTTGGGTAGAAATGTGGTTGACAGATAGGCAGCAGAGATTTTGCATCAATGGGGAAAAATCAGAGTGGGGGAAACGTAATGACTGGTGTTCCACAGGGGTCAGTGTTGGGCCCTTTGTTGTTCACAATTTACATAAATGACATAGATGAGGGAATAAATATAAACATAAGCAAGTTTGCTGATGACACCAAAATAGGTCGCCTAATTCATTCTAATGAGGACATTAGAGCACTCCAAGAAGACTTGAATAGACTGGTGAAGTTGTCGAAGAAGTGGCAGATACAGTTTAATATAGACAAATGCAAAGTTCTAAACAATGGACAAGAAAATAACCCTGCCACATATAAACTAAATAACATAGATCTTAATACACAAATAACCTGCACATAAAAGAGAATCTTACGACGACGTTTCGGTCCGACTTGGACCATTTACAAAGTCACACTAACCAGAAGTGGAGCAGGACGGCTATATATAGGCAGGAAGAGGTGGTGGTGGTAGTAGTAGCAGTAGTACAAGAATGGTATATAATACCGACAAGATGAAATTAAGACACATGCGCAACACCCGGGCATCCCTATCGTAGACGTTTCGCCATCCAGCCAGCCACTGGATGGCGAAACGTCCACAACAAAGACAACCAGACGCCGCACATGTGTCTTAATTTCATCAGTAGTTGTTATTTTTTTATTTATTATCACACCGGCCGATTCCCACCAAGGCAGGGTGGCCCGAAAAAGAAAAACTTTCACCATCATTCACTCCATCACTGTCTTGCCAGAAGGGTGCTTTACACTACAGTTTTTAAACTGCAACATTAACACCCCTCCTTCAGAGTGCAGGCACTGTACTTCCCATCTCCAGGACTCAAGTCCGGCCTGCCGGTTTCCCTGAATCCCTTCATAAATGTTACTTTGCTCACACTCCAACAGCACGTCAAGTATTAAAAACCATTTGTCTCCATTCACTCCTATCAAACACGCTCACGCATGCCTGCTGGAAGTCCAAGCCCCTCGCACACAAAACCTCCTTTACCCCCTCCCTCCAACCCTTCCTAGGCCGACCCCTACCCCGCCTTCCTTCCACTACAGACTGATACACTCTTGAAGTCATTCTGTTTCGCTCCATTCTCTCTACATGTCCGAACCACCTCAACAACCCTTCCTCAGCCCTCTGGACAACAGTTTTGGTAATCCCGCACCTCCTCCTAACTTCCAAACTACGAATTCTCTGCATTATATTCACACCACACATTGCCCTCAGACATGACATCTCCACTGCCTCCAGCCTTCTCCTCGCTGCAACATTCATCACCCACGCTTCACACCCATATAAGAGCGTTGGTAAAACTATACTCTCATACATTCCCCTCTTTGCCTCCAAGGACAAAGTTCTTTGTCTCCACAGACTCCTAAGTGCACCACTCACTCTTTTTCCCTCATCAATTCTATGATTCACCTCATCTTTCATAGACCCATCCGCTGACACGTCCACTCCCAAATATCTGAATACGTTCACCTCCTCCATACTCTCTCCCTCCAATCTGATATTCAATCTTTCATCACCTAATCTTTTTGTTATCCTCATAACCTTACTCTTTCCTGTATTCACCTTTAATTTTCTTCTTTTGCACACCCTACCAAATTCATCCACCAATCTCTGCAACTTCTCTTCAGAATCTCCCAAGAGCACAGTGTCATCAGCAAAGAGCAGCTGTGACAACTCCCACTTTGTGTGTGATTCTTTATCTTTTAACTCCACGCCTCTTGCCAAGACCCTCGCATTTACTTCTCTTACAACCCCATCTATAAATATATTAAACAACCACGGTGACATCACACATCCTTGTCTAAGGCCTACTTTTACTGGGAAAAAATTTCCCTCTTTCCTACATACTCTAACTTGAGCCTCACTATCCTCGTAAAAACTCTTCACTGCTTTCAGTAACCTACCTCCTACACCATACACTTGCAACATCTGCCACATTGCCCCCCTATCCACCCTGTCATACGCCTTTTCCAAATCCATAAATGCCACAAAGACCTCTTTAGCCTTATCTAAATACTGTTCACTTATATGTTTCACTGTAAACACCTGGTCCACACACCCCCTACCTTTCCTAAAGCCTCCTTGTTCATCTGCTAGTTGTAGTAGTAGTATTAGTAGTAGAAGAGTACAACTACTGATGAAATTAAGACACATGTGCGGCGTCTGGGTGTCTTTGTTGTGGACGTTTCGCCATCCAGTGGCTGGCTGGATGGCGAAACTTCTACGATAGGGATGCCCGGGTGTTGTGCATGTGTCTTAATTTCATTTTGTCGGTATTATATACCATTCTTGTACTACTACTACTACTACTACTACTACCACCACCTCTTCCTGCCTATATATAGCCGTCCTGCTTCACTTCTGGTTAGTGTGACTTTGTAAATGGTCCAAGTCGGACCGAAACGTCGTCGTAAGATTCTCCCTTTTATGTGCGGGTTATTTGTGCATCGTTCCAGTCACGGTATTGTGCCTTTTTTGTTATTTATAGATCTTAATAATACTGATTGCAAAAAGGATTTAGGAGTTCTGGTTAGCAGTAATCTAAAACCAAGACAACAGTGCATAAGTGTTTGAAATAAAGTGAACAGAATCCTCGGCTTCATATCAAGGAGCATAAATAATAGAAGCCATCAGGTTGTTCTTCAACTCTATATATCCTTGGTTAGGCCTCATTTAGATTATGCTGCACAGTTCTGGTCACCGTATTACAGAATGGATATAAATACACTAGAAAACGTACAAAGGAGGATGACAAAGCTGATCCCATGTATCAGAAATTTTCCCTATCAGGACAGAGAACCATGAATCTGCACTCTCTAGAAAGGTATAGAATAAGGGGGAATATGATTGAGGTGTATAAATGGAAAACAGGAATAAATAATGGGAATGTAAACAGCATGCTAAAAATATCTAGCCAAGACAGGACTCATAGCAATGGTTTTAAGTTGGAAAAATTCAGGTTCAGGAAGGATATAGGAAAGCACTGGTTTGGTAATAAGAGTTGTGGATGAGTGGAATAAACTCCCAAGTACCATCATAGCAGCTAAGATGTTGTATAGTTTTAAAAATAGGTTGGATAAATATACGAGTGGGTGTGGGTAGGTGTGAGTTGGACATGACTAGCTTTCCTAATAGGTCTGATGATGTGGTCCTTCCTTAAGAGGATGTAACCTGTGACTAGGTGGGTCATTGGTTTAATCCAGGAGGCGACTTGGCCCTGCCTCGCATGGGCCAGTAGGCTTGCTGCAGTGTTCCTTCTTTTTTATGGTTTTTATAACGCCTCCGTTTCTTCTATGAGGGATAACAGATTTAACTTGTAGAGCTTGATGCTACCTACAATTGCATTAAAAGCCTCACAACTTCCAAATATATGAAGCCATATTTACTAATGGTTCGGTCGCACTTCCTCACTGCACCAACTGTTCACCACCTCCATCACTGCCTTTGCAGGAAGGCACAAGCATCAAGTTCTAATGATGAACTACTCAATTATAACATATTAACAAGGTGCTGTACTTTCTACCTGTACTGTAACCTGATTGAAAGATCTATGAGACCAAAGTGTGAGTAGGTGATTAGCGCACTATAATACAGAGCAGTTTATACCAGTGGCTCGAAACTTGTCAAACCACTGTCAGCTTATAACAGAAATACTGCTGGGAAGACCGAAGTTTTCAAGAACCTGGATAACGTCCTGCTAGAAGTGACTAGTAAGCCGGGTAGCCAGGGCATGCGGACCACTAGTACAAGCAACTTGGTTGACCAGGAAGGTCAACAGGGAAGCCTGGTCTCAGGCCGGCTGCAAGGGTATAAATAACCCATCGAAATGGGTTACAGCTAGTGTATTTACACAAGCTTTTTTCAATATTACGGCTTCAAATACTCTGGAGTCAACTTATATCGACCCTACTGAAGTAACAAGTAAATATATTGTACACACACACACATTCCTGTCTCCCGTTCTACACACACACACACACACACACACAAACACACAAAAGTGGAACAGTCTGGAGAGTGATGCAGTAGAGGCAGGATCCATACATAGCTTAAAGAAGAGGTATGATAAAGCTCATGTAACAGGAAGAGAGTGCACCTAGCAGCGACCAGTGAACGGAACACCTAAAAAGGTTAGTCTCCAGAGCCAACGAACGCTAGAAAAAGAATTCAGAACAAAAACACGACCGAATCTACTCACACAGCAACTGGAAGAAAATAGACACCCTACATCCTCAACAAGGTATGCCAACAAACATACATGACTGACATACCTTCAGATCTGGAAGCATCCATACTTCAACTACATATGGCACACGCCATATTACAAGGATATTCTTGGCAATGAAGTTGTACAGGAATAAGACAACTATTGTTGACCCCTCACGAATTCGTGGCTTCAGTAATTCGGATTTTTCCTTAGAACCTAGTAATTGTTTGCGGAAATCCTTGCAAATTCGCAGATTTTTTTTTTCATGGCAATATATAATTTTTTTTATGGGTTCCAAACTGGTGCTGCATACTCCAGTATGAGCCTAACGTACACAGTGTACAGTGTCTTGAACGATTCCTTACTAAGGTATCGGAACGCTATTCTCAGGTTTGCCAGGCGCCCATATGCTGCAGCAGTTATCTGGTTGATGTGTGCCTCCGGAGACGTGCTCGGTGTTATGATCACCCCAAGATCTTTCTCCTTGAGTGAGGTTTGCAGCCTTTGTCTACCTAGCCTATACTCTGTCTGCGTTCTTCTTTGCCCTTCCCCAATCTTCATGACTTTGCATTTGGCAGGGTTGAAATCGAGAAGCCAGTTGCTGGACCACGTGTCCAGCCTATCCACGTCTCTTTGTAGTCCTGCCTGATCCTCATCCGATTTAATCCTTCTCATTAGCTTCACATCATTGCGAACAGGGACACTTCAGAGTCTATCCCTTCCACCTTGTCATTCACATATATCAAAAATAACACTGGTCCTAAGACTGACCCCTGTGGGACCCCGCTCGTCACAGGAGCCCACTGTGATACCTCATCACGTACCATGACCCGTTGTTGCCTCCCTGTCAGGTATTCTCTGATCCATTGCAGTGCCCTTCCTGTTATACGTGCCTGATCCTCCAGCTTCTGCACTAATCTCCTGTGAGGAACTGTGTCGAAGGCCTTCCTGCAGTCCAGGAAAATGTGTGTGTGTGTGTGTGTGTGTGTGTGTGTGTGTGTGTGTGTGTGTGTGTGTGTGTGTGTGTGTGTGTGTGTGTGTGTGTGTGTATGTGTGTAAACATATACTACTACTAAGAGATATGAGGTCTATTAGTTTACTATACTACCATCACAAGGAGAGAATCCCTGTGCACCAAGCCTCCAGGTTCAATTTATTACCTCCTTCCCAAGGACTATAAGCCAAGCCAGTCACTATTCTAACCTTATTCAGTCTCCAAGACTTCAAGCATATGAAAAAAAAAACAGTAGCACAGTCACCCCGGATATGACCACACCTAGAAACCACAGACCATTATCTATAATTCTCTAAATTGCTCTAAGTCTTGAGCAAGCACTGACACAGATACTGTTCCTTGTTTGTGAGATGCTCAGCAATATTCACTAACTCAAAGTGGATATGACTGTCCAGAAGGGAAGACAGAACGATCAGGATTCCAAACATCAAATTAGATTCTGACACTAAAACTTCTGGCTGAGATACAGATGGTGGTTGTGGGTTGTTTACAGCTACTGTAATTGGTTGTGGTGGGTTGGAACTACTGCTGCTGCAGTTGCTGGTTTACTACTGCTGCAGTAGTCGGTGGTGGAGGGCCGTTCCTACTGATGCTGAAGCTGGTAGTGGTTTGTTACTACTGTAGCTAATGGTGCTGGGTGGTTACTACTGCTGTTAACGGTGGGAGACGGGTTGTTACTACTGTTGCTGTAGTTATGACGGTGAGCTGTTATTACTACAGCTGCTGTAGGTAGTGGTGGTGGTAGGGTACTACTACTACTACTGCACCTGTAGTTGATGGTCATTTGTTATTACTGCAGCTGTAGCTGATGGTCGGTTCTTACTGCAGCTGTAGCTGATGGTCGGTTCTTACTGCAGCTGTAGCTGATGGTCGGTTCTTACTGCAGCTGTAGCTGATGGTCGGTTCTTACTGCAGCTGTAGCTAATGGTTGGTTCTTACTGCAGCTGTAGCTGATGGTCGGTTCTTACTGCACCTGTAGTTGGTAGTGATGGTCAGTTATTACTACTACAGCTGTAGTTGGTCAGTTATTACTACTACAGCTATAGTTGGTCAGTTATTACTACTACAGCTGTAGTTGGTCAGTTATTACTACTACAGCTGTAGTTGGTCAGTTATTACTACTACAGCTGTAGTTGGTCAGTTATTACTACTACAGCTGTAGTTGGTCAGTTATTACTACTACAGCTGTAGTTGGTCAGTTTTCACTACTACAGCTGTAGTTGGTCAGTTTTCACTACTACAGCTGTAGTTGGTCAGTTTTCACTACTACAGCTGTAGTTGGTCAGTTTTCACTACTACAGCTGTAATTGGTCAGTTATTACTACAGCTGTAATTGGTCAGTTATTACTACAACTGTAGTTGGTCAGCTATTACTACAGCTATAGTTAGTTATTACTACTTTAGCTGTGGTTGGTCAGTTATTACTACAGCTGTAGTTAGTTATTACTACTTTAGCTGTAGTTGGTCAGTTTTTACTGCTTCAGCTGTAATTGGTCAGTTATCACTACTTCAGCTGTAGTTCATCAATTACTACTACAGCTGTAGTTGATCAATTACTACTACAGCTGTAGTTGGTCAATTACTACTACAGCTGTAGTTGGTCAGTTATCACTACTACAGCTGCAATTGGTCAGTTATCACTACTACAGCTGTAGCTGGTCAGTTATATTTCAGCTGTAGTTGGTTAGTTATTACCGTTTCAGGTGTAGTTGGTCTGTGAAGTGAGGTTCTTTAATGACTGGCCAGGCAATTCCCCAAACCTAAACCCTATTGAGAACCTCTGGTCAATAGTGAAAAGAAGTTTACTGGGCGAGGATATCAGTTCCATCCTGCATCTCAAGGCTGCTCTACATGAGGCATGGAATAAAATACCTCCCCAAACCCTCAAGTATTTGTGTGAGAGTCTTCCTACACGATTGAGGGACGTGATTAAGCATAAAGGATGCAGCACCAAGTATTAAAACCTCAGCAAGTGTACAAATATATACATACTATAATCTTTCATAGTATGTTTGTGGTTTGGTCCGTGTGTGGGGGAGCAGGCGGCATAATGCCGTGACTAGCACTGTAGGTCCCCTCTCCCCCCTGCTCAATGAGCTTTATCATACCTCGTCTTAAAACTATGCAAGGTTCCTGCCTCCACTACATCATTTCCCAGACTATTCCACCTCCTCACAACTCTATGACTGAAGAAGTATCTCCTAACATCCCTTTGACTCAGAGCCACCAATGCTCCTATGATAACCTAGTTACAAGCAAAACTGCACTACCCAATGTAGCACCCAGAATGACCAAAGATTACCAACAGTGAAACCTACAAATCGAAAATAATAGAGATCAAAGGAAGACTGCCCTCAAACCCAAAGCAACATCCCGCTGCCAGCTGAACATCGTAACCCTAAGCTTTGTATAACTACAACTTCTTCTTAACTACAACAATTCCTGTAGTATTATGAGGCGCAATCTCAGAGGAAACAGCACCAAGGCCAACAAGAAAACACCGAAAAATCAACTATTCAACAAGTGTAGCCAGGAGGACGCCGGCCCAGCAACCACCCCTCTCACCACCGCTCAAGGCGATACCACAACAATAACAACAAACATGGCTGCCCCCAGCCCATCCACCCCTCTCTTCCCCGGATTCAACCTACCAAGTAGTCTCTCAGGAATATTGCAAACCTTTGCACTTTCTCTAATTTCTTGGCATGCTTGACCAAGTGTGGGCTCCAAACTGGTGCTGCATACTCCAGTATGGGCCTGATATACACGTTGTACAGAGTCTTGAATGATTCCTTACTGAGGTATCGGAATGCCCATATGCTGCAGCAGTTATCAGGCTGATGTGTGCTTCCAGAGATGTGCTCGGTATTGTACTCACTCCAAGATCTTTTTCTTTGAGTGAGGTTTGCAGTCTTTGGCCACCTAGCCTATACTCTGTCTGCGGTCTTCTCTGCCCTTCCCCGATCTTCATGGCTTTGCATTTAGCGGGGTTAAATTCAAGAAGCCAGTTGCTGGACCGCGCATCCAGCATGTCCAGTTCTCTCTGTAGTCCTGCCTGATCCTCAACTGATTTGATTCTCCTCATTAACTTTACATCATCTGTGAATAGGGACACTTCTGAGTCTATCCATTCCAACATGTCATTCACATATACCAAAAACAGCACTGGTTCTAGGACTGACCCCTGTGGGACCCCACTCATCACAAGTGCCCACTGTGATACCTAATCACGTACCATGACTCGTTGCCTCCCTGTCAGGTATTCTCTGATCCACTGCAGTCCCCTTCCTATTATATGTACCTGATCCTCTAGCTTCTGTACTAGTTTCTTGTGAGGAACTGTGTCAAAGGCCTTCTTGCAGTCCAAGAAAATGCAATCAACCCACACCTCTCCCTCTCTTATTTTACTGTTACCTAGTCATAAAACTCTAGTAAGTTTGTGACACAGGATTTGCCTTACACGAATCCATGCTGGTTGTCGTTTACAATCTTGTTCCGTTCCAGGTGCTCCTCCATTCTCCTCCTGATAATCTTCTCCATGACTGCATACTATACACATCAGTGACACTGGTCTATAGTTTAGTGCTTCATTTCTGTCTCCTCTTTTAAAAATGGGGACTACATATGCCATCTTCCATACCTCAGGTAGCTGACCAGTTTCAATGGATGTGTCGAAAATTGTGGTTAGTGGCACACACAGAGTTCTCTGCTCCCTCTCTAAGGACCCATGGAGAGATGCTGTCTGGTCCCACCACCTTTGAGGTGTCAAGGTCACTTAGCAGCTTTATCACCACCTCCTCGTTTGTGTGTACAGTAGGGCTCTGCTTTACGGTGTTCCGCTAATATGGTGATTTCATATTATGACCAAAACTCGCTATACGGCAACCTGTCTTTCTAATATGGCATGCGCCATCTGGTCATTTACATCCTCCGTGAGTACACCTCTCTATTATGTCTGAAAACTTTCCGAAATTTCAAGTGTTTTAAAGTCATTGCATATTTTGTATGTGCTCTGATAATAATACGTGTGTACCTGTACCTAAATAGTATACTTACACACTGTGCTGGCATGCAGGTACACATTATAATCCCTAAGAGTGCCCCTCTTGTCTTAATGCTATAGTAATACTAATACAGTGGACCCCAGATATCGGCTGGTGTGGATATCAGCCAAGTCGAATTTCGGCCACTTTTTTGGCCGAAATTCTATCCTGGATTTTGGCTGGCAACTTGGAAATCGGCTGTATTGGAAGCATCCACCCACCACTCCACCCCGTGCGAGTTAGTCTGGCTGTCTCTCTGAGCGAGTGAGGAACACTCAACACATTCATCCAAACATTTTGTAACAATCCATTGTTTTTGTGGTTGTTTATCGAGTGCAACTGCGAAATAAGCCACCATGGGCCCAAAGAAAGTTCTATGCGCCAGCCCTTTAGTAAAGAAAGTGAGAAACACGATAGAATGCAAGAAGGAAATTGTAGCAAAGTAGGAAAGTGGTGCATGTGTGCTCCAGCTTGCCAGGCTGTACAGCAAATCCAAATCAACAATCACTTCTATCCTGGCAGAGAAAGCAGAAATCAAGGAAGCTAATGTTGTGAAAGGGGTAAATATGCTAACGAAACAAAGATCGCCAATAATCAAAGATGTGGAGATGTTATTGTTGGTGTGGATCAATGATAAACAGTTAGCGGGAGATAGTGTTGTGGATCTGATCATTTGTGAAAAGACAAGGCAGTTGCATGCGGATCTTGTGAATAAAATGCCTGGAACAAGTGCTGCTGTTTGTAAATTTAAGACCAGCAAAGGTTGGTTTGACAGATTTAAGAAGAGCAGTGGCATAAACAGTGTTGTAAAGCATGGTGAGGCTGCAAGTTCAGACAAACGTGTGGCTATTTCGTCATAAGTGTTCACTTGTGACTAAACAGGCCTCTTTTGGAAGAAAATGCCAAAGAGGACCTACATCACGCAGGAGGAAAAGGCACTGCCAGGACACAAGCCTATGAAAGATAGGCTTACTCTTTTGTTCTGTGGTAACACTAATGGGGATTTCAAAGTGAAGCCTTTACTCGTGTATCACTCTGAAAATCCCAGTGTGTTTAAGAAAAACAATGTTGTCAAGAGTAAATTGTGTGTGTTGTGGAAAGCTAATAATAAGGCATGGGTCACAAGGCAAATTTTCATTGACTGGGTCCATGAAGTGTTTGGCCCGAGTGTGAAAAAATACCTCCAGGAAAATGAATTGCCACTCAAGTGCCTCCTGGTACTGAACAATGCTCCTGCTCATCCTCCAAACTTGGTAAACCAATTGTCTATGGAGTTAAGTTTTATAACAGTGAAGTTCTTGCCTCCTAACACCACTCCTCTCATCCAGCCCATGGACCAGCAGGTCCTTTCTAACTTCAAAAAACTCTACACCAAAGCAATGTTTCAAAGATGCACTGAAGTGACCTCGGACACTAATTTGACCCTAAGAGAGTTCTGGAGGAATCACTTCAATATCCTCCACTGCATAAGCCTTATAGGTGAGGCTTGACAGGAATTGACTTCCAGGACTTTGAACTTTGCTTGGAGAAAACTGTGGCCAGAACGTGTCCTCGACAAGGATTTTAAGGGGTTTGAGGCTGACCCTGAGCCTGTTGACCCTCTGCCTATTGTGAAATCTATTGTGTCTTTGGGGAAGTCCATGGGGTTAGAGGTGAGTGGCAAGGATGTGGAAGAGTTGGTGGAGGACTATAGGAAAGAGCTAACCAATGAAGAGCTGCAAGACCTTCATCTGCAACAGCAACAGACCACAGCTGAGGAAATTGCTTCAGAGGAGGAGGAAGAGAGAGGGAAGAATATGCCTTCTGCAGTGATTAAGGACATGTGTGCAAAGTGGAGCGAATTGTAAAGTTTTGTGGAGAAATATCACTCTGACCAAGCTCAATAAGCCATATCTGCAACATGATCAGTGACAAAACCTTGTCCCACTTCAGGCAAATCTTAAAGAGACGCCAGAAACAGACCTCTCCGGACAGTTTTTCTGTCCGACAGGGGTGCAGTGACTCTTCAAGCTGGTCCTAGTACCAGTAAATTTGTGCTTTATATTTATTTCTCATTTTTTTCTGTATGTAAAACTATAGTTAATCTTCAAAAAATGTATTTTTTGTTAATATTTTTGGGTGTCTGGAACGGATTACTAATTTTATTTACATTAATTCTTATGGGAAATATTACTTCGGTTTTCAGCCTTTTCAGATTTAGGCTGACCTTCTGGAAGAGATTACAGCCAAAATCCGGGGTTTCACTGTATGTACTAACAATCCCTCTTAGGCACATTAAATGTCTTAAAGTTAATATAGACATTTTCATTAATTTATCTATGACATTTTCTTCAAAATTATATAAGAAACACGTTACACACCACATAAACATGCAATGTTTATATGCTGGGTGGAGGGAAAACATTACGTTTTCTCTGGTCCAGCATCAGAGAAAACGGGTATGAATCTGCATTTGGCCTAATCACTCCCCCCTTAGCTCTCCGCTTTTGTTTACAATTCTCGGCATGAATTATTCATTACTTCTCTCTTCGTTTATGACAGCATCTAATAGTAGTTGTTAGAAACGATTAAATTCAGTGAACAAGGTATGTCGATGGTAATAACATGGCTCTGGGCTGCAGTGTAGGTAGCCGGTAGGTGTAGCCCATCTGGGCTACACCTACAGGCGTATTAACCCCTTCAGGGTCGAGAGGCCCTCTCCTAAACTTGTTCTCACGGTCAAAAATTTTTCGTAAAAAAAAAAAATTACTTTTTTCTTATGAAAAGAGAGAGAATCTTTTCGTGATCATAATGACACCAAAAGTATGAAATTTGATGGAAAACTTATGGACTTATGCTCTCACGAAATTAGCAGTCTTGGCGATGTTTATGCATCGGCGATTTCGCCCACTTTGAGCCCTATTTTCGGCCAATTCCAGTGTACTAGTCGACAAAAATCATAACTATTTTGCTAGAACTCCAATTTTTCTATTGAATGAGTGCAATAAACCACCCATTTACCGATTTCAACTATCCAATAAAGTGGTCAGAAATTAGCAATGTTGCCAATTTCACACAAATTTCAAAAGATGCCAATTTCCAAATAGGGTCCAGAATAAACAGGACACATTTATGGCACTAAAATAACATTTCCTCTGCTCATTAGTCATGTCCCCGGGCCCCTCTTACATTTCTTTTGCTTTCCACTTTGAATTTTTCTCACAAAAAATATTAGATTTACTGTCATGCAGACTCCTGCATTAGTGTAGAAATGATATAAATAATATCAGGGCACTTGTGAAAGAATATTAGACTCACCAATTGACGTGTATTGGATGCATGGCATGATTTGTTTACTTTTGAATTTTGGCAAAAATCAAAGATTTCTGCTACTTTGAGCTCAATTTCAAGGCACTTTTCACTGTGAAACAAATCAGAATCATCTCAATTTCTGTAATATGTCTTCCATTCTATAAAATGAGACCAGGAAAACTAGAATACAGTGGACCCCCGGTTTACGATCAGCTCCCAATGCGACCAATTATGTAAGTGTATTTATGTAAATGCGTTTGTATGTGTATGTTCGGGGGTCTGAAATGGCCTAATCTAATTCACAATATTCCTTATGGGAACAAATTCGTTCAGTACTGGCATCTGAACATACTTCTGGAATGAAATAATATCGTAAACTGGGGGTCCACTGTATAACCATAAATACCATACGGAAATACAGTGCAAAGTCGCTGTTTTAAACCAAAAACAAAGTTTTTTCTCTCTCATTATGCACTGTGTGCTGCAGGATTTTTTTGATACTGTGCACACTGACCACATAGACCCATGACTTAAGAAATCGTAATGACACGATTGCAAATAAACCATACCCCCGGCCGGGATTGAACCCGCGGTCATAGAGTCTCAAAACTCCAGCCCGTCGCGCTAACCACTAGACCAGCTAGCCACAATAAGATTCATCCAACTAGGTATATTTCTACACCATAGGAAGGTTAGCACAGGCACCTCTGTGACCACAAATGCAAGTTTTTACAGACGAATCTCCAGCTAGCGTGGCCGTGACGAACTCTAGTTCAAGTCCCTTCACTGCCGTCAACATGACTTAAGAAATCGTAATGACACGATTGCAAATAAACCATACCCCCGGCCGGGATTGAACCCGCGGTCATAGAGTCTCAAAACTCCAGCCCGTCGCGCTAACCACTAGACCAGCTAGCCACAATAAGATTCATCCAACTAGGTATATTTCTACACCATAGGAAGGTTAGCACAGGCACCTCTGTGACCACAAATGCAAGTTTTTACAGACGAATCTCCAGCTAGCGTGGCCGTTTGCAATCGTGTCATTACGATTTCTTGAGTCATGTTGACGGCAGTGAAGGGACTTGAACTAGAGTTCGTCACGGCCACGCTAGCTGGAGATTCGTCTGTAAAAACTTGCATTTGTGGTCACAGAGGTGCCTGTGCTAACCTTCCTATGGTGTAGAAATATACCTAGTTGGATGAATCTTATTGTGGCTAGCTGGTCTAGTGGTTAGCGCGACGGGCTGGAGTTTTGAGACTCTATGACCGCGGGTTCAATCCCGGCCGGGGGTATGGTTCACATAGACCCATTCTTTCATATGTAGGCTTACCACCTTTCTCTCGCTAGATTTGAAGGCACTAGAATTTAGGCAAACTAATACGTCAATAATCCTGGTGTGTAAGCCGTACTAGTATGTCAGAAACCCTGAAAGGGTTAATACTACATCAAAAACACTGGCTCATGAGATATCAAAGGGTTAGACATCTGCCAATCCATGAAATATTACTGTTTGAACCATTAATTGTAATACTGTTTTCATTATGTACACCTTCAAGATTATTATTCTTATAAACCTCCACCTTGACTACCTCACATCAGTATTAAGATTAAATAAAGATTTATTAAAAACATTAACCACTCTTATTTTGTCTAGATTTAAGTAGTTATTATTAGTGGCTTTCTTTGTACTTAACAAACCAAAATTGTAATTACACATTGTAACCTTCACAAAGAAATAAAATCTTTATTCATTATTCTTTTTATTCTTTAACCCCTTGACTGTCGCAACCCCCAATCCTGAAGTGTCTCCTGGTGTCGCAAAATTTAAAAAAAAAAAAATTATTTTTTTCTTATGAAATGATAGAGAATCTTTTCCCGATTGTAATGACACCAAAAACACGAAATTTGATGGAAAACTGACGGAATTACGCTCTCACAAAGTTAGCAACCTCGGCAACATTTACAAATCGGCGATTTCGCCCACTTTGAGCCCTGTTTTCGGCTAATTCCATTGTTCCAGTCGACCAAACTCATAGCTATTTCTTTAGAACTCCATTTTTTCTATCGACTGAGTACAAGAAACTGCCCATTTACCAATTTCAACTACCCAATAACATGGTCAGAAATTTGCAATTTGGCCAATTTCACGAAAATTAAAAATACATGTATGACAATTTCAAAATAAGGTCCGGAATGAACAATGCAGACATTCCTGGCTCTAAAATAACATTTTCTTTGTTCATCAGTCACGTCTCCAAGCCCCTCTGATATTACTCTTGCTTTCTATTTTGAACTTTTATTCAAACAAAAAATAGAAGATTTGCTGTTATGCAGACTACTGCAATACTGTAATAATTGTATAAATAACATCAACCCATTCATGACTGCATATTAGAATGGCTAGTTGGACATTTACTGGATAATGACATCATTTGTTTACTTTTGAACATCAGCAAAAATCAAACATTTCCCTTACTTTGAGCTCCATTTCCAGGTTATTTTTATGGTAAAATCAATCAAAATCACCTCTATTTCTATAATATGTTTTCCATTCTATCAAATGAGACCAAGAAAACGAGAATACAACCATAAATACTATACAAAAATAGACCACAAAGTCGGCATTCTAATTAAAAAAAAAAACGGCCGGAGTTTTTTTTTTCTCATTATGCACTGCATGCTCCAGGATTTTTTTTATATGGTGCACACTGACCACACAGAACCATTCTCTCACATGTGGGCCTACCAGCTTTCTCCTGCTTGATTTGAAGCCGCTAGAATTTATGAGTATATATACGTCAAACACGGTACCTCGTAAGACGTATATATACGACCTCGAAAGTCAAAGAGTTAATAAACAGAATAGAGGAAATCAGCTCTAATATACAGTGGTACCCTGAGTTTTGTACAGCTCCCAACTGGAACAATTATGTAAGTGTATCATTGTAAGTGCTTTTGTAAGTGCATTTTTGGGGGGTCTGAGACGAAGTAATCTAATTTATGTCATTCCTCATGGGAACAAATTTGTTCAGTAACAGCGCTCAAACAGCCTTCTGGAATGAATTATGGCCGAAACTCGGGGTACCATTGTACAAGATTCCTTAGTACACTATTTAGGTGTGCATACTGGTCCAAGAGCCCGTTGTAAGTTGGAGTTGTTGGTAAACGAGTACATCGCTAAGTGAGGAGAGGCTGTGGAGAAATTTTCTCCAGGAGGGGGCTATCAGCCCCCTTCAGCCCCTTTCAGCCCTTTCAGCCCTGAGGAGCCCAGCCCTCTCAGAAGGGGCAAGCGTCTTGTTTACTGCTACAGCGAGTAATTGATCACAGATGCCGTACGAGTATGCGACGTGGTCAAGTGACCGCCGCTCCTCGCAGTGTTGCAGAGTGTATTTTAATAAGAGACAGTACATCTCTTACTTTAGCAGGACAATTAAGGAAAATCCTGCTCCCACTTTGTTACCATAGTAAAGATAGTGGACATTGTTGTCTATGCTTAAGACAGCAAGAATCAAACATCCTGCTTTGCTTCATCGAGGAAGTGGCAAGGAAGCAAAAGTACTATGTCAGCTTTTTTTTTATTTGTGCAAGGGGCAGTGACGGCATGGGGTGCTGTGGCGTCTTCAGATTACTTTTGACTCTACTGAGAGTGACACTGACGCCAGGATAACCAACAAAGAACGATCTGTGCGTTAGTGTGAACAAAGTATCTCATAAAACACAATAAACACTTAAGAGAAGTGTGATCAGCTTCTTTAGTGATAAGATTGTGAATAATAAAGACAAATCTTGTGGAACATAGTGTACCAGTGTGCGTATTCCTAGACTATGGAAGACGTGGACATCCAAGGACACTTCAGCTTCTATCAAGTCACCGATACCTGTCGAAGGTGTGAAGAACACCATAGCTCATGCTACAAGAGCAAGGTAGGTTACGAATTTCTTGTAGTACGGGGGACTGCGCAGTTCTTGGGTCGCAAGGAGTTTGTAATCAACCTATAGTCGGCAGTTAGGTGCGGACTTTTGAGTCCACACAAGTAAGTTTGTCAGCCATCAGTGAATGAAATATGCTGACATAACACCCCCTAGGGGTAATTTATAATCTTACAAATTATAAATCTTTACAGCCCGTTGAGAGATGACTTAGACAGCTTCTCAAGACCTCGTCTGCAGGGGTGGCTGTGCAGGCGATGAGTTGTCTCTCTAAGTACAAACTCTTTAAACTTAACTGGTAATGCCATTTCTCAACAGAGGCTGTACTTACCGCTCTCTTGCCCATGTTCCTAAGATTAAAAAAAAAAAAAAAAAAAAAAGTGTTGCTGTCTAATATATCAACTCTGAGCATCTGGTGTGTTTTTATGTCTTCCCTGGTCGCTGTTGGTCAGTCGATCTCTGTCTCTCTGTCTCTGTACTGGTCTGTCTCTGTATCGATCTCTGTCTCTGTATCGATCTCTGTCTCTTGTTTTAACCCGTAGAGCTATTTTTACTTTACATTTGAAAGCATGTGAAATAAAACATAGATCTATGTTTGAAGCGTTATGCACGTGAACATAGAACTACGTTTGGACAGTTTAAGGGTTAAGCATTTACTTACTGTTCAACCCTACACAAATAACCCGCACATAAAAGAGAGAAGCTTACGACGACGTTTCGGTCCGACTTGGACCATTTACAAAGTCACACTAACCAGAAGTGGAGCAGGACGGCTATATATAGGCAGGAAGAGGTGGTGGTAGTAGTAGTAGTAGTAGCACAAGAATGGTATATAATATCGACAAGATGAAATTAAGACACACGCGCAACACCTGGGCATCTCTATCGTAGACGTTTCGCCATCCATCCAGCCACTGGATGGCGAAACGTCCACAACAAAGACACCCAGACGCTGCACATGTGTCTTAATTTCATCAGTAGTAGTAGTAGTAGTAGCAGTAGCAGTAGCAGTAGTAGTAGTAGTAGTAGTAGTAGTAGTAGTAGTAGCAGCAGCAGCAGCAGCAGCAGCAGCAGCAGCAGCAGCAGCAGCAGCAGCAGCAGCAGCAGCAGCAGCAGCAGCAGTAGCAGCAGCAGCAGCAGCAGTAGTAGCAGTAGCAGCAGTAGCAGCAGTAGCAGTAGTAGCAGTAGTAGCAGTAGTAGTAGCAGTAGTAGTAGCAGTAGTAGCAGTAGTAGCAGTAGTAGCAGTAGTAGCAGTAGTAGCAGTAGTAGCAGTAGTAGCAGTAGTAGCAGTAGTAGCAGTAGTAGCAGTAGTAGCAGTAGTAGCAGTAGTAGTAGCAGTAGCAGTAGCAGTAGTAGTAGTAGTAGTAGCAGTAGTAGTAGTAGAAGAGGTAGCAGTAGTAGTCGTAGTGGTAGAAGTGGGAAATAAGGAGGACGAGCCAGTCAAATATAAAGGAAGGGGAGCACTGCAAGTGAGCTAGGTGCCCACAGAGGTGCGGTCTTTCTAATCTCAACAATTCTCTTCGTCCCTTAGACATCAAGCTTACCTTCCACCAGACTAACACTCTTTGCACTAATCTTGTTCATACCTCTCCTCCCTCTACAGAGGGTCTACTCTATTTCTTGCTCCTCCTGTCCTCTTCAATACTTCGGAGAAACTGGTCGATCTCTTTCTGACAGACTTAGGGAGCACAAAAATAGTGTTAGGCTTGCCAACACTAACAATGCTCTTTTCTGTCATGTCAGAGATCATAGCCATCCTACTGACTGGTCTTCTGCTAAAACTGTCTTCCCTACTTCCAACTCGAACAGTCGCTGTCTAGTTGAATCCTCTCTAATACACAACTTTCCTTGTATGAATCTTAGCCCTGGCTTCGTCTCTGTAGATGCCTTCCTCTCCCACTACATTGTAAAATGCTCCAAACTTCAGAACACCCGTGACTTAACCTGACTCCTCATTTTTTTTTCTTTTTCTTCTTCTCCCTCTTCCCCTTTCCTCTTTCCATTTTCTCCTCTGGGTTGTCTTTCTCTCTTCTGTCTCATGTTTCTGTTCATTCTTCATTTATTTCACCACTTCCCATTTCACGCACCTCTGTGTGCTTGCTCTCCCTCTGTGGGCACCTAGCTCTCTTGCAGTGCTCCCCTTCCTTTGTATTTGACTGGCTCGTCCTCCTTATTCTTCACTTCTACCACTACTACTACCTCTTCTACTACTACTACTACTACTACTGATGAAATTAAGACACATGTGCGGCGTCTAGGTGTCTTTGTTGTGGACGTTTTGCCATCCAGTAGCTGGCTGGATGGCGAAACGTCTACAATAGGGATGCCCGGGTGTTTAGCGTGTCTTTATTTCATCTTGTCGATATTATATACCATTCTTGTACTACTACTACTACCACCACCTCTTCCTGCCTATATATAGCCGTCCCGCTCCACTTCTGGTTAGTGTGACTTTGTAAATGGTCCAAGTCGGACCGAAACATCGTCGTAAGCTTCTCTCTTTTATGTGTGGGTTATTTGTGTATCGATCCAGTCACGGTATTGTGCCTTTTTTTGTTATTTATTGTTCAACCCTCTCGGTTCTGGATACTGCCTGGTTGCAAACCTCTGTACTTCCTCCAGCTTTTAAATATGCTTTCTCAGGTGTAAACTTAAGGCCTTATTCTAAGATAGGCCCAATATATGTCATATACAATGTTCTGAACGATTCTTTATTGAACTTCTAAAGGCAATTGTAAGTTTCCTAGCCTCACATGCACTACTAATGTGTAGAATGAAGTTTATATGCACCTCTGAAGATATTAGGTGTAATAATTAATTCCAAATCCTTCATTACATACTTTCTCTAAGTGGCCCATGGCCTGGTGGCAAGAGCTCTAGCTTCACACAGTGAGGGTCCAGGTTTGATTCCCGGGAAGGGCAGAAACAATGTCTATGTTCACCCATCAGTAATAATGGGTACCTGGGTGTTAGTCGACTGGTGTGGGTCACATCCTGGGACAAAACTGACCTAATTTGCCTGAAATTCTCTGCATAACAAAGGGCTCTCTATGAAGTAGTATGTCATTGATGTCAGCTAGGCCTGTATACCTTGTACATGTACTTGTAGAAATAAAGATATTAAAAAAAATATTTTTAGTGGAACCTCGAGTTTCAGCCGTTTTGAGCTTGTCACTTTTTTTGCCTAAATCTTGTCTCAAGTTTCGAACAGTACCTTAAGTTTTGGCCACCGTACCAGACCTGTCCGCCTGCCCGCACCCACATAAAGCATCCCACACATGCGTTGTGAGAACATTACCCTGCATGTTCATCCAAACATTTCACAATAATCCATTTTTTTTTTTTTGCTTATTGAGTGTTCTGCTACATAATTAACTATGAGCCCAAAGAAACTTCCTTTGGTAAAGAAAATGAGAAACACGATAGAACTGAAGAAAGAAATTAAGGAAATTTGTGCAATGTGGAGTAGGAAGCAACCTTTTGCTGAGAAATATCACCTTGAGCAAGCTGAAACAAGCCAACTCTGCAACATGTTCAGTGACAAAAGCCATGTCTCATTTCAGACAAATGCTAAAGAGATGCTAAAGAGAAACAGAGCTCCCAGACATATTTTTTTGTGCAACAGGGGTCCAGTGACTCTCAAGCTGGTCCTAGTGCCAGTAAAAGACAAAGAAGGGAAGTAACTTCAATTAGGGCGTTGATACCTGAAGTCCTTATGGTAAGGGATTCCCCTTCTAAACAATATGTCTATCATTACTCTCACCAAAACCTGGCTAAAGCCCGATACTACAGATATCTATGCCATTCCTGGTTATACAGCCATACACAACTGTAGGCCAGACCGGCAAGGGGGAGGAACAGCTATATACTACGCAAACCAACTTGAATGTATCAATAATACATGCACAAGGGATGAACATGGAGAATATATTATAGCTAAATTTAAATGCAAAGACCTACAGAAACCTCTCACAGTGATAAACACCTACAGAGTACCACAGTCAAACATTTACCAATTTAGTGTGAAATTAGGAAGCATGATATCTGATGCACACACGAACAAGACCACTTGCTACTTGTAGGCGACTTCATTATAAATCTCCTGCATGACCAGGACCCACAAGTAACTGAATTCACAAACACTATGAGCAAGTGCTTGCTGCAGCCAACAGTAACAAAACCTATAAGAATCTCGGAGACAAGTATCTCCTTATTAGACCACGTCTGGACAAACACCATATCCCCTTTACAATCAGGCATAATCACAGGTAACACCACAGACCACTACTCTACCTCTCTCATAACCAACCTAGGTAAATTGCCCAAAGAAACTACTAAAGTTACCTTCAGACTACATAATGAGACAGCTGTTAATAGCTAGAAATCTATACAGATACTGATGAATGTAGTAACAATTTTCTAAAAAAGACCCAATACTGTACCTCTATAACATGCATTACTGTAAAAAAGCAAAACAGATCACAGCTAAGAGACTGAACAGTGCCTGGCTAACACCCAGTATCCTCAAATCCATTAATATAAAGCACCTATATGAAAAACAGTACAGAATGGGGGAAATAACCAAAGATCAAACTAAACATTACTTGTCAATCCTAACCAGCTTGATAAGATGGTCAAAAAAAATATATTATGAGAACCAATTACATAACTTAAGAGGGGATATAAAAAAAGACCTGGAAAACATTATCTGAAGTTCTAGGAACCAAAAAGATATCCAAAAACAGATCAATCAAACTAACAAAACCTGATGAGCCCCTACTCCCACCGACTGAAACAGCAAACACTTAATGTTTTTTCTCCACCATAAGAAAAAACTTAGTGAGCATAATCCTAACCTCAAACACCCCTCCAAAAGACTATCTTACTGGTTCCTACCCAAATACACTATTCCTAGCTCCGACCAACCCAACAGAAGTCTCACTCATCATCAGCACACTAAAAAACAAGGCAGGAGATTTAAATACCTTACCACCTTTTATGTACAAAAAAGCTTACCAAGTACTGTCACCAATTACTGCAACACTCTTTAACAAATCCATTGAATCCTCCACCTCCCCAGCAATTCTCAAAATAGTGAGGGTCACCCCGATCCACGAAAGAGGAAATCAAGTAGACCTGAATAACTACAGACCAATATCTAACTTACCCCTTATCTCTAAAATCTTTCAGATCTATTCCTACCTCGTCTCTCACAACATACTCAACCCCTGTCAGTTTGGGTTCAGGTCCAATAAAAACACGATGATGCTATTATACACATGCTAGAACTAATATACACTGCTCTCGAGAAAAAAGAAGTCCCATTGGGAATCTTCATCGATTTACATAAAGCTTTTGATACAGTTGACCATGATTTGTTGCACATAAAATTAACAAACTATGGTATAAGAGGGCACTCCCTCAACTACCTAAAGTCATACCTTCGCAACAGAACCCAATATGTGTACACAAATGGAGCTAACTCTTCCACACAACCAATTACAGTTGGCATCCCGCAGGGAAGTGTCCTTGGCCCACTTCTCTTTCTTATTTACATCAATGACCTACCAAATGCATCTCAACTACTCAAACCCATATTATTTGCAGATAACAGTACATATGTCTTGTCTCACCCAAGCCCAGTCATACTAGCCAACACTGAGTGCTGAATTACAGAAAATATCTACCTGGATGATGGCTAACAAGCTTACTCTCAATATTGACAAAACCTATTTCATTCAGTTTGGAAAAAGAGCTACAAATGTTCCACTTAACATAATGATAAATGGATCACCTGTCACAAGATTCAGAGGGAAAATTCTTAGGAATCCACCTTCACAGTAGTCTCAAATTTTAGACACACATACAACAAATCTCCAAGAAAATCTCTAAGACCATAGGCACACTATCAAACATACGGTACGATGTTCCACAACCAGCTCTCTCTGCCCTGTATCGCTCACTCATTTACCCCTATCTCACCTATGGAATTTGTGCATGGGGTTCAACAACAATAAACCATCTCACACTGCTAATAACACAGCAAAAGACTGCAGTCAGAATGATGATAAATTCCCATTCGAGACAGCATACTCCGCCAATATTCGAAAGTCTAAACTTACTCACCATGGAGATCATCCATACATGTTATTGTGCCTACTACATACATAGAACACTTCACTCAAACATAAACCCTCCACTCAAACTTCTTACCATCCTTAACAGGATACATGACCACAACAAGGCACAGATCACTCTTTGATGTTCCCTGTGTCCATCTCACACTATGTAAAAACTATGCATGTAAAATGATCAAAAATTTGGAATTCATTACCAGCAAATTCCAAAGGAACCCTATCTGTACATCAATTCAAGACTATTCTTAAAGAACACTTACTCACCCAAAACTATATACGTACAGTGGACCCCTGCCCAACGGCGGTATCAAGTTAACAGCAAATTCGTCTAACGGCACTCTTTGGTTAAAAAAAAAAAGGCTCTACCAACGGCAAAAAACTCGTCTAAAAGCGTTCGTCCAGAATGTGTCCATGTGGCGGGAGCGCGGCCTGAGCAGGCCCAGCCACTCCAAGAATCAGTGTGCCATTGTTTACAAGCTGTTGCAGTCGCTTCCACGTGTACCTGCCATATACAGTGGACCCCCGCATACCGATTTTAATCCGTGCAAGAGGGCTCATTGGTATGCGAAATAATCGGTATGCGAATGAATTTTCCCCATAAGAAATAATGGAAATCAAATTAATCCGTGCAAGACACCCAAAAGTATGAAAAAAAAAAATTTTACCACATGAAATATACATTTTCCTACACACAAAGAGAAGGATACATGCACAATAGTAGAGTAGTACATGCACAGTATATATTGTGCATGTACTAGTCTACTAAATGAAGAATAAATGACACTTACCTTTATTGAAGATGCAGCAATGACTGATGAGACACTGTGTCCTGGGAGTGCCTTTTCCTCCTGAGTACTGTAGGTCCTGTTTGGCATTTTCTTCCAGAACAGGCCTTATCACACTGTGTATGTCACTACGATTCTTAAATCTCTCAAACCAACCTTTGCTGGCTTTAAATTCACCAATATGAGCACTAGTTCCAGGCATTTTTCCCTGTTCACCTGGGTGTTAGTCGACTGGTGTGGGTTGCATCCTGGGAGACAAGATTAAGGACCCCAATGGAAATAAGTTAGACAGTCTTCGATGACACTGACTTTTTTGGGTTATCCTGGGTGGAAAATCCTCTGGGGTTAATTGTTTCTTGGTATATTCTCAATAAGCCACACCAACAACAGTGCTACAGCAGCAGCAGATGATGCTACAGCAGCAGCAGACGATGCTACAGCAGCAGCAGACGATGCTACAGCAGCAGCAGCAGCTGACAGTGCTACAGCAGCAGCAGACGATGCTACAGCAGCAGCAGACGATGCTACAGCAGCAGCAGACGATGCTACAGCAGCAGCAGCAGCAGCTGACAGTGCTACAGCAGCAGCAGACGATGCTACAGCAGCAGCAGACGATGCTACAGCAGCAGCAGACGATGCTACAGCAGCAGCAGCAGCTGACAGTGCAGCAGCAGCAGCAGCTGTACCACCAATAGTAGCGATGGTTGATTGGGGTTCATTATACAACCTGGCCAGCTCGGAGACACGCACTCCACTTTCATACTTATCAATGATCTTTTTCTTCATCTCTATAGTAATTCTCACCCTTATTGCTGTAGGGTTGGCACTAGAAGCTTTCTTGGGGCCCATGGTCACTTATTTTCCAGATAAAAGCACCAAAAACACTGTAATAATACGAAATGTTACGATTGTATGCTTGGATGCTACCGCGGAGGCTGGCTGGTAAACAATGCCACCGGCGGAACATGTGAGGCTGGCTAAGGCGCACATTGGACGCGTCTCGGACGAACAGCGGTGAGCGGGTTTTTGAGCGGTATGCGAGGCAAAATTTTTGTGATTAAAGTGAGCGGTATGCGGAATAAACGGTATGTGATGCCAACGGTATGCGGGGGTCCACTGTATTTTGGATTATTCCAGTGTTTTTAGTGCTTGTAACTGCTAAATAAGCCACCATGGGCCCCAAGAAAGCTTCTAGTGCCAAGTCTGTGTTAAAACGAGTGAGAATTACGATGGAAATGAAGAAAGACATAGAGTGGACCCTCAACCAACGATGGCATCGATTAACGATAAATCCGACTAGCGATACATTTTAACGCAAAAATTTTTGCCTCGACTAGCGCTAAAAAACCTGACCAACGCTATTTGTTCCGTTCGAGACGCGTCCACTTTGGCCTGAGTGTGTCTCACTTGTCCCATGGGTGCCAGTGTTTACAAGCCAGCCAGCCACGGCGGTCGCTTCCAAACATACAACTGGAACATTTCATATTATCACAGCCTTTGTAGTGATTGCACCTGCAAAATAAGTCACCATGGGCCCCAAGAAAGCTTCTAGTGCCAACCCTACAGCAAAAAGGGTGAGAATTACTATGGAGATGAAGAAAGAGATCATTGCTAAGTATGAAGATGGAGTGAGTGTCTCCGAGCTGGTCAGGTTGTATAGTAAACCGCAATCAACCATCGCTACTATTGTGGGCAAGAAAACGGCAATCAAGGAAGCTGTTCTTGCCAAAGGTGCAACTATGTTTTTGAAACTGAGATTGCAAGTGATAGAAGATGTTGAGAGACTCTTATTGGTGTGGATAAACGAAAAACAGATAGCAGGAGATAGCATCTCTCAAGCAATCATATGTGAAAAGGCTAGGAAGTTGCATGATGATTTAATTAAAAAAAATGCCAGCAACTAGTGGTGATGTGAGTGAATTTAAGGCCAGCAAAGGTTGGTTTGAGAGATTTAAGAAGTGTAGTGGCATTCATAGTGTGGTAAGGCATGGAGAGGCTGCCAGTTCGGACCACAAAGCGGCTGAAAAATATGTGAAGGAATTCAAGGAGTACATAGACAGTGAAGGACTGAAACCTGAACAAGTGACGAAACAGGCCTGCTTTGGAAGAAAATGCCAAGCAGGACCTACATTACTCAGGAGGAAAAGGCACTCCCAGGACATAAGCCTATGAAAGACAGGCTTACTCTGTTGATGTGTGCCAATGCTAGTGGTGATTGCAAAGTGAAGCCTTTATTGGTGTATCACTCTGAAACTCCCAGACTGCTCAGGAAAAACAATGTCCTCAAGGCTAATTTGTGTGTGCTGTGGAGGGCAAACAGTAAGGCATGGGTCACTAGGAACTTTTTCTATGACTGGTTACACCATGCATTTGCCCCCACTGTGAAAAATTACCTCCTGGAAAATAAATTGGACCTTAAGTGCCTCCTAGTATTAGACAATGCTCCTGGTCATCCTTCAGACTTGGCAGAGCAACTTTCTAGGGACATGAGCTTCATTAAGGTGAAGTTTTTGCCTCCTAATACCACTCCTCTCCTGCAGCCCATGGACCAGCAGGTCATTTCCAACGTCAAGAAACTGTACACAAAAATTATGTTTGAAAGGTGCTTTGTAGTGACCTCAGAAACTCAACTGACTCTAAGAGAGTTTTGGAGAGATCACTTTAGCATCCTCAATTGTGTAAACATTATAGGTAAGGCTTGGGAGGAAGTGACTAAGAGGACCTTGAACTTTGCTTGGAAAAAAACTGTGGCCAGAATATGTAGACAAAAGGGATTTTGAAGGGTTTGAGGCTAACCCTGAGAATCCTATGCCAGTTGAGGAATCAATTGTGGCATTGGGGAAGTCCTTGGGGTTGGAGGTTAGTGGGGAGGATGTGGAAGAGTTGGTGGAGGAGGACAATGAAAAACTAACCACTGATGAGCTACTAGATCATCTTCAGCAGCAAAAGGTCACACCTGAGGAAACTGCTTCGGAGGAGGGGATAGAGAAATTGAAGAAGTTGCCTACTTCTAAGATTAAGGAAATCTGTGCAATGTGGCTTAAAGTGCAAACCTTTATGGATGAAAATCACCCTGACACAGCTACTGCAAGCCATGTTGGCAACCTGTACACTGACAATGTTGTGAAACACTTTAGAAATGTCATAAAGGAACGGGAGGTACAGGCCTCTATGGACAGATATGTTGTGCGGCAGAAGTCCAGTGACTCTGAAGCTGGTCCTAGTGGCATTTAAAGAACAAGGGAAGTAACCCCGGAAAAAGACTTGCTACCTCAAGTCCTAATGGAAGGGGATTCCCCTTCTAAACACTAAGAAGATCAACACTCTCCCCTCCTCCCATCCCATCAATCATCATCAGATCTTCAATAAAGGTAAGTGTCATGTAACTGTGCATGTCTTCTTCTGTTTGTGTGCATTAAAATTAATATTTCATGTGGTAAATTTTTTTTTTTTTCAATACTTTGGGGTGTCAGGAACGGATTAATTTGATTTCCATTATTTCTTATGGGGAAAATTAACTCGACTAACGATAATTTCGATTAACGATGAGCTCTCAGGAACGGATTAATATCGTTGGTCGAGGGTCCACTGTAATTGAAAAATCCGAAAGTGGAGTGCGTATGTCCGAGTTGGAAAGGATATACGCACAACAAACCCCATTCAACCATCAGTACTATCTTGGCGAACAGAAAGGCAATCAAGGAAGCTGTTGTTGCGAAAGATGCAAGTATGTTTTCAAAATGGAGACCATAAATAATTGAAGAGGTAGAGAGACTGTTATTAATATGGATAAACAAAAAACAATTATCAGGAGATAGTGTTTCTCAGTCTATAATTTGTGAAAAGGCAAGGCAGTTGCATGATGATCTCATTAAGAAAATGCCTCAAAATAGTGATGATATTGATGAATTTAACCCATTCAGGGTCCAAGGCCCAAATCTGAAGTGGTGCCCCAGTGTCCAAGAATTTAAAAAAAAAAAATCTGTTATTTTTTCATATGAAATGATAGAGAATCTTTTTGTGAAGGTAATAAAGCAAAAAGTACGAAATTTGATGGAAAATTGACGAAATTATGCTCTTGCGAATTTTGATGTGTCAGCGATATTTACGAATCGGCGATTTTGCCGACTTTGACTCCCATTTTAGGCCAATTACATTATTCCAGTCAACCAAATTCTTAGCTATTTCACTAGTATTACTTCTATTCTATCGATTGAGCACAAGAAATTGCAAAGTCAACTGTTTCAACTACAAATTAAAGTGATCAGAAATTGTTAATTTGGCCAATTTAACACAAAGTTCAAAATATTCCAATTTCAAAATAGGGTCCAGAATAAACAATGTAGGTATTCCTGGAACTAAACTAACATTTCCTCTGTTCATTAGTTACGTTTTGAGGCTTTACAAATAAATTCCATTTTGATTTTTTATTCACATAATGAATTTTTATTCACACCAAAAAATAGATTTACTGTTATGCAATACTGTAATAATTGTATAAATATCATCACCATATTTGTGAATGCATATTAGACCCACCAGCTGGCGTGTATTAGACATGTGAGGTCGTTTGTTTACTCTTGAATATTGGCAAAAATTTAACATTTCTGCTACTTTGAGCTCAGTTTCAAGCCATTTCCAGTAATAAAACCAATCAAAATCATCTCTATTTCTGTAATATGTCTTCCATTCTATCAAATGAGACCAAGAAATCGCAAATAGAACTATAAAAAACATACGAAAAAACACTGCAAAGTCGCTGTTTTAATCGAAAAATCATGATTTCAGTTTTTTTCTCTCATTATACACAGTGTGCTGCAGGATCTGTTTTATGTGGTGCACACATACCACATAGATGTATTCTCTCATATCTACGCCCAAATGTACCACTCACAGTTTATCAGAGTGAGCTGAGCTCATGACGTAGATCTACGGTTTGGACCCTGAACGTAAAGCCGTAGATCTATGGGACGGACCCTCAAAGGGTTAAGGCCAGCAAAGGAAGGTTTGAGAGATTTAAGAATCGTAGTAGCATACACAGTGTGGTAAGGCATGGTGAGGCTGTCAGTTCAGACAAAAAAGAAGCTGAAAAATATGTGAAGGACTTTAAGGAATACATAGAGACTGAAAACTTAAAACCTGAACAAGTGTTTGTGACAAAACAGGCCTGTTTAGGAAGAAAATGCCAAACAGGACCTACATTACTCAGGACATAAGCCAGGACATAAGCCTATGAAAGACAGGCTGACATTAATGTTGTGTGTAGTAATGCTAGTGGTGATTGCAAAGTGAAGCCTTTATTGGTGTATCACTCTGAAACTCCCAGTGTGTTCAAGAAAAACAATATCCTCAAGAGTGATTTGTGTGTGCTGTGGAGATTAAACAGTAAGGCATGGATCACTATAGTATTTTTCTTGGACTGGTTTTATGGTGTGTTTGGCCCCACTGTGACAAAATACCTCCAGGAATAGAAATTGTCACTCAAGTGCCTCCTGGTAATGGACAATGCTCCTGCTCATCCTCACGACTTGCAAGAGGAAATTGCAGGGGAGTTTGATTTTGTTAAAGTTAAATTTTTGCCTCCTAATACAACTCCTCTCCTCCAGCCCATGGACCAGCAGGTCATTTCAAACTTCAAAAAACTCTACACAAAAGCAGTGTTTCAAACGTGCTTTGAAGTGACCTCAGACACTCCCTAAGAGAGTTTTGGAATGATCACTTCAACATCCTCAGTTGCATAAACCTTATAGGTAAGGCTTGGGAGGGAGTGACTACCAGGACTTTGAACTCTGCTTGGAGGAAACTGTGGCCACAATGTGTACAAGAGAGGGATTTTGAATGGTTTGGGGCTAACCCTCAGGAGCCTATGCCAGAAGTGGAAGCTATTGTGTCACAGGGTGAGTCCTTGGGGTTGGAGGTTTGTGGCGAGGATGTGGAAGAGTTGGTGCAGAACGACGAGAAAGAACTAACCACTGCAGACCTGCAAGAGCTTTAGGTGCAACAGCAACATATCACATCTCAGGAATGTTCTTCAGGGCAGGAGGAAGAGAGACAGAGGAAGATCACTCCGTCAAGGATTAGGGAAATGTGTTCAATGTTTACAAAGGTGCAAGCATTTATAGATGAATTTTATCCTGTCACAGAAGTTGCAAGCCATATTGACAACATGTACAATGACACTCTTGTGTCCCATTTTAGGGAAATCATAAGGGCACATGAGAAACAGCTCTCTGGACAGATTTTTGGTGTGACAGGGGTCCAGTGACTCTCAAGCTGGTCCTAGTGGCATTAAAAAACCAAGAAGGAAGTAACCCCACCAAAGGACTTAGTACCTCAAGTCTTTATGGAAGGGGATTCCCCTTCCAAACAATAAAAACCTGCATCATCTTCCCTCCTACTGTCTCATCACTCATCAACAACTCCACAATAAAGGTAAGTGGCATTTAATTACTGTTTATTTTGCATGTCCCATTCGTTTTTGTGTAGGGAAATGTATATTTCATGTAAAAAAATTATTTTGCTTAATACTTTTGGGTGTCTTATGGGGAAAATTAATTCGACTAATGGCAAATTCGACTAACGGCTAGCTCTCTGGAATGGATTAATGCCACTGGTCGAGGGTCCACTGTACTCAGTACTTAACCTTACCAACAAAGCTGCCAAATCACTCTCCACTGCCTCAAATTATAATTGCTCACTGTGTTACTCCCCTAGCCTCAGAACCCCAAAAGTAAATGCTCAGAGTACAATAAATTCTCATATTTTGACGTAAATACAGTGGACCCCCGCATAACGATCACCTCCCAATGCGACCAATTATGTAAGTGTATTTATGTACGTGCGTTTGTACGTGTATGTTTGGGGGTCTGAAATGGATTAATCTACTTCACAATATTCCTTATGGGAACAAATTCAGTCAGTACTGGCACCTGAACATACTTCTGGAATTAAAAAAATATCGTTAACCGGGGGTCCACTGTATTTTAATGCAAATGTTGAATGACATATAAAGAGTGAGTGGTGCACTTAGGAGTCTGTGGAGACAAAGAACTTTGTCCTTGGAGGCAAAGAGGGGAATGTATGAGAGTATAGTTTTACCAACGCTCTTATATGGGTGTGAAGCGTGGGTGATGAATGTTGCAGCGAGGAGAAGGCTGGAGGCAGCGGAGATGTCATGTCTGAGGGCAATGTGTGGTGTGAATATAATGCAGAGAATTCGTAGTTTGGAAGTTAGGAGGAGGTGCGGGATTACCAAAACTGTTGTCCAGAGGGCTGAGGAAGGGTTGTTGAGGTGGTTCGGACATGTAGAGAGAATGGAGCGAAACAGAATGACTTCAAGAGTGTATCAGTCTGTAGTGGAAGGAAGGCGGGGTAGGGGTCGGCCTAGGAAAGGTTGGAGGGAGGGGGTAAAGGAGGTTTTGTGTGCGAGGGGCTTGGACTTCCAGCAGGCATGCATGAGCGTGTTTGATAGGAGTGAATGGAGACAAATGGTTTTTAATACTTGACGTGCTGTTGGAGTGTGAGCAAAGTAACATTTATGAAGTGATTCAGGGAAACCGGCAGGCCGGACTTGAGTCCTGGAGATGGGAAGTACAGTGCCTGCACTCTGAAGGAGGGGTGTTAATGTTGCAGTTTAAAAACTGTAGTGTAAAGCACCCTTCTGGCAAGACAGTGATGGAGTGAATGATGGTGAAAGTTTTTCTTTTTCGGGCCACCCTGCCTTGGTGGGAATCGGCCAGTGTGATAATAAAAAAAAATAAAATAAAAAATATAACTTAATGTATATTTAGTGCAACCTGATCAAATTATGTTTTGTATATCTAGTGTTACGTAATCAGTAATCTGTGAAGTTTAGACTGCCTGTAATGGCAAGGTATGATAATGGCTCTCTTTGCACTACAAATCATTGTAAACCCTCACTGTAAACTACGTACCTATGTATATATACTTCCTACATTGTCAACCACACTGTAAACTTGCAAGGGAATGAAAAATCTAAATCTAAGTCCTCTCTCTCTCCTCCCTGTCTTCCTTATCCCAACAAGTCTTCGATAAAGGTATGTAAATGTGATATTAAATGTTTATTTAAATGTTCATTTATCTATTTCATTAGTCATTTAAGTACTACATGTATTTATAATTGTTTTGTGTTTGTAAAGCTATATTCTTTAAAAAATGTATTTTTTTTCTAATATTTTTGGGTGTCTGAAACGGATTAATTGGATTTACATTATTTCTTATGGGAAATATTGCTTTGACTTTCGAACAATTTGAGTTTCAGCCAAGCTTCTGGAATGGATTACAGCAGAAACTCGAAGCTCCACTCTATTTCACTCTCAGTTTATACACTGTCTTCTTTCATCCTCTATGATTTCCTTGCATTTGTCTGGAGTAAATTTTGTCATCTTTTTTTCTAATCCTGGAGCCCAGCCTTAGGCCAGGCTTGTCTGGCCCAGTTATATTTTTGACAAATAAGAAACTTTACTTTTATAAGTAAATTTAATAATATAACCCAACTCAACCAAACCTGGCCTAACCTAGACAAGATAAGAGATAAGATAAGATTTCGTTCGGATTTTTAACCCCGGAGGGTTAGCCACCCAGGATAACCCAAGAAAGTCAGTGCGTCATCGAGGACTGTCTAACTTATTTCCATTGGGGTCCTTAATCTTGTCCCCCAGGATGCGACCCACACCAGTTGACTAACACCCAGGTACCTATTTGCTGCTAGGTGAACAGGACAACAGGTGTAAGGAAACGTGTCGAATGTTTCCACCCGCCGGGAATCGAACCCGGGCCCTCCGTGTGTGAAGCAGTAAAAGTGTCAGGCAGGCTAGGATGGGTAACATTAGGTAAAATTATATAAACAAAAAATCTTTTCTGATTGGCACTAAATATATCTCCATTGCACAATTCACTTAACCCTTTTAGGGTTTCCGATGTACTAGTACGGCTTACACACCAGGGCTATTGACGTACTAGAATGCCTAAATTCTAGCGCCTTCAAATCTAGCGAGAGAAAGCTGGTAGGCCTACACATGAAAGAATGGGTCTATGTGGTCAGTGTGCACAGTATAAAAAAATCCTGCAGCACAGTGCATGAGAAAAAAAAAAACTCCGACCGTGTTTTTGGTTTAAAGCAGCAACTTTGCAGTGTACTTTCATAAGGTACTTATGGTTGTATTCTAGTTTTCCTGGTCTCATTTTATAGAAAGGAAGACATATTGGTTTCATAATGAAAAGTACCTTGAAATTGAGCTCGAAGTAGCAGAAATGTTCGATTTTTACCAAATTTCAACAAATCATGCCAAGCGTCCAATACACGTCAACTGGTGAGTTTAATATTCTTCCACAAGTGCATTGATATTATTTATACCATTTCTACACTAATGTAGCAGTCTGCATAACAGTAAATCTTCTATTTTTTGTGAGAATAAAAATTCAAAGTAGAAAGCAAAAGAGATGTAAGAGAGGCCTGGGGACGTGACTAATGAACAGAGAAAATGTTATTTTAGTGCCAGGAATGTCTGTCTTGCTTATTCTGGACCCTATTTGCAAATTGGCATCTTCCGAAATTTGTGTGAAATTGGCAAAATTGCCAAATTTCTGACCACTTTATTGGATACTTGAAATCGGTAAATGGGTGGTTTCTTGTACTCATTCGATAGAAAAAATGGAGTTCTAGCGAAATACATACATATGATTTTTGTCGACTAGTACACTGAAATTGGCCGAAAATTGGGTTCAAAGTGCGTAAACATCGTCGAGACCGCTAACTTCGCGAGAGCATAATTCTGTAAGTTTTCCATCAAATTTCATACTTTTGGTGTCATTATGATCGGGAAAAGATTCTCTATCATTTCAAAAGGTTTTTTTTTTCCAAAAAATTTTCAACCCTAAGAATGAGCTTAGGAGAGGGCCTCTCGACCCTGAAATGGTTAATACAGTGGACCCCCGCATAACGGACGCCTTGCATAGCGGACAATCCGCATAGCGGACGCTTTGATCGCTAAAATTTTGCCCCGCATAGTGGACAAAAACCCGCTCAGCGGCCTTCGTCCGAGACGCGTCCAATGTGCGCCCTCAGCCAGCCTCACATGTGCCGCCTGTGCCATTGTTTACCAGCCAGCCTCCGCGGTAACATCCAAGCATACACTCGGAATATTTCGTATTATTACAGTGTTTTCGGTGCTGTTTCTGGAAAATAAGTGACCATGGGCCCCAAGAAAGCTTCTAGTTCCAACCCTACAGCAATAAGGGTTAGGATTCCTATTGAAATGAAGAAAGAGATCATTGATAAGTATGAAAGTGGAGTGCGTATCACCGACCTGGTCAGGTTGTACAAGAAACCCAAATCAACCATCTCTTCTATTGTGGGCAAAAAAACGGCAATCAAGGAAGCTGTTCTTGCCAAAGGTTTAACTGTGTTTTCGAAACAAAGATCGCAAGTGATGGAAGATGTTGAGAGACTCTTATTGGTGTGGATAAATGAAAAACAGCTAGCAGGAGATAGCGTCTCTCAAGCGATCATATGTGAAAAGGCTAGGAAGTTGCATGAGGATTTAATTAAAAAAAGGCCTGCAACTAGTGATGATGTGAGTGAATTTAAGGCCAGCAAAGGTTGGTTTGAGAGATTTAAGAAGCGTAGTGGCATACATAGTGTGATACGGCATGGTGAGGCTGCCAGTTCGGACCACAAAGCGGCTGAAAAATATGTGCATGAATTCAAGGAGTACATAGAAACTGAAGGACTGAAACCTGAACAAGTGTTTAATTGTGATGAAACAGGCCTGTTCTGGAAGAAAATGCCAAGCAGGACCTACATTACTCAGGAGGAAAAGGCACTCCCAGGACATAAGCCTATGAAAGACAGGCTTACTTTGTTGATGTGTGCCAATGCTAGTGGTGATTGCAAAGTTAAGCCTTTATTAGTGTATCACTCTGAAACTCCCAGAGCGTTCAGGCAAAAGAATGTCCTCAAGGATAATTTGTGTGTGCTGTGGAGGGCAAACAGTAAGGCATGGGTCACTAGGGAATTTTTCTATAACTGGTTACACCATGCATTTGCCCCCAATGTGAAAGATTACCTAACTGAAAAGAAATTAGACCTTAAGTGCCTCCTGGTGTTAGACAATGCCCCTGGTCATCCTACAGACGTGGCAGAGCGACTTTATGGGGACATGAGCTTCATTAAGGTGAAGTTTTTGCCTCCTAATACCACTCCTCTCCTGCAGCCCATGGACCAGCAGGTCATTTCCAACTTCAAGAAACTGTACACAAAAGCTCTGTTTCAAAAGTGCTTTGAAGTGACCACAGACACTCGATTGACTCTAAAAGAGTTTTGGAAGGATCACTTTAATATCCTCAATTGTGTAAACCTTATAGGTAAGGCTTGGGAGGGAGTGACTAAGAGAACCTTGAACTCTGCTTGGAAGAAACTGTGGCCAGAATGTGTAGACAAAAGGGATTTTGAAGGGTTTGAGGCTAACCCTGAGAGGAGTATACCAGTTGAGGAATCAATTGTGGCATTGGGGAAGTCCTTGGGGTTGGAGGTTAGTGGGGAGGATGTGGAAGAGTTGGTGGAGGAGGACAATGAAGAACTAACCACTGATGAGCTGATAGATCAACTTCAAGAGCAAGAGGCCAGACCTGGGGAAACTGGTTCAAAGGAGGGGAGAGAGAAATTGAAGGAATTGCCTACTTCAAAGATTAAGGAAATGTGTGCAAAATGGCTTGAAGTGCAAACCTTTTTTGATGAAAATCACCCTCACACAGCTATTGCAAGCCGTGCTGGTGACTGTTACAATGACAGTGTTGTGAACCACTTTAGACAAATCATAAAGGAACGAGAGGTACAGGCCACTATGGACAGATATGTTGTGCGAAAGAAGTCCAGTGACTCTGAAGCTGGTCCTAGTGGCATTAAAAGAAGGGAAGTAACCCCAGAAAAGGACTTGCCTCCTCAAGTCTTAATGGAAGGGGATTCCCCTTCTAAACACTAACACTCTCTCTCCCCTCCTCCCATCCCATCAATCATCACCAGATCTTCAATAAAAGTAAGTGTCATGTAATTGTGCATGCCTTTTTCAGTTTGTGTGTACTAAAATTAACATTTTTTTGTGGTAAAAAAAAATTTTTTTCATACTTTTGGGTGTCTTGCACGGATTAATTTTATTTCCATTATTTCTTATGGGGAAAATTCATTCACATAGCGAACATTTCGCATAACAGCCAGCCCTCTTGCACGGATTAAGGTCGCTATGCGGGGGTCCACTGTACTGGCGAATTTATACCATAAACTTCAGTACCCATTTTTATGACCACTCTTAGAGACTGTTTAAGTGTTCTTGTAGCCTGTGTCCTCTTATTTATTTATTTATTTATTTATTAACAATTTGAGCACACATACAGAGGTACAAAAAAATACAGATAAGAGCAGCATGCCAAAGCCACTTATACTATGCATAGCATTATGGGCTGGCTTAAAATTAACTGAAGATTAACTAAGCAATGATGAAATCAGTGATAAAACATTAATGTAAACAGATTACTATAAAGCACAAGTGAGTATTACAAAGACAGGTCATATGGTTGCATGCATTGTTGTACATTCAGTCGTATATAGTATTCTGTTAGGTAGTGTATTTAAAAAATAATAAAGTTAGATTCGGTTTTAGGTTTAACATTTATGTGATATAATTGTGAGAAACATTTAAGATATACAATTTATAAGGTTCAGTTATTCAATATTTATTTGGTTTTGGGTGAGTAAGTGATCTTTGAGAAGAGACTTGAATTTATAAACAGGTAGTGTTTCTTTTATATTTACAGGTAATGAATTCCAGATTTTAGGGCCTTTTATGTGCATTGAGTTTTTGCATAGTGTGAGATGGACACGAGGTACATCAAAGAGTGATCTGTGCCTTGTGTTATGGTCATGTGTTCTGTTGAGGTTGGCAAGGAGATGTTTGAGGGGAGGGTTAATATCAGAGTTAAGTGTTCTATGTATGTAATAGGTGCAGTAATAAGTATGGATGTTTTGTATGGTGAGTAGGTTTAGTGTATTGAATATTGGTGGAGTGTGCTGCCTGTAGTGAGAATTTGTTATTCTAACTGCAGCCTTTTGTTGGGTAATTAATGGTCTGAGATGGTTAATTGTTGTTGAGCCCCATGCACAAATTCCATAGGTGAGATAGGGGTAAATAAGAGAGTGATATAGGGCCAGGAGGGCTGACTGTGGAACATAGTACCGTATCTTCGATAGTATGCCTACAGTCTTGGAAATTTTCTTAGAAATTTGTTGTATATGTGTATGAAATTTGAGTCTATTATCAAGGTGGATTCCTAAGAATTTTCCCTCTGTTAGCTTTGTGATAGGTGATCTGTTTATCATTATGTTAAGAGGGACATCTGTAGCTCTGTTACCAAACTGAATGAAGTAGGTTTTGTCAATGTTTAGTGTAAGTTTGTTAGTCCTCATCCAGGTAGATATTTTCTGTAATACGGTATTTACAGCATTGGCTAGCGTGACTGGGCTCGGGTGAGAGAAGACGTATGTAGTGTCATCTGCAAATAGTGTGGGTTTGAGTAATTGCAAAGCATTTGGAAGGTCATTTATGTATAGGAGAAAGAGAAGAGGGCCAAGGACACTTCCCTGTGGGACACCAACTGTAATTGGTTGCGCAGAAGAGTTTGCCCCATTTGCGTACACATATTGGCTTCTGTTGCTGAGGTATGACTTGAGGTAGTTGAGGGAGTGCCCTCTTATACCATAGTGTGACAATTTTACGTGGAGCAAGTCATGGTCAACTGTATCAAAAGCTTTACGTAAGTCAATGAAGATCCCCAGTGGGACTTCTTTTTTCTCTATTGCAGTGTATATATGTTCTAGCATGTGTATAATAGCATCATTAGTATTTTTATTAGGCCTGAATCCAAATTGGCAGGGGTTGAGTATGTTTTGGGAGATAAGGTAGGAGTAGATTCGTTTATGAATTAATTTTTCGAAGATTTTTGAGAGAGGGTGTAAGTTGGATATTGGCCTATAGTTATTCAACTCTGTTTGGTCTCCTCCTTTGTGGATCGGGGTGACCCTTGCTATTTTGAGTACTGTAGGGAAGGTGGAGGATTCAATGGATTTGTTAAAGAGTGTTGCAATGAACATTAAAATGGTATAAAATACCGACAGGTTGTTAAAAGATACCTAACTGTTGCATATGTCTTACCTAACAGTGTTGCAATGATTGGTGATAGCACTTGTGACACTTTTTTGTATATAAAGGGTGGTAAGGTATTTAAATCTCCTGCCTTGTTTTTTAGTGCGTTGATAATAAGGGAGACTTCGTATGGGTTAGTCGGAGCTAGGAACAGTGTGTTCGGGTAGTTGCCGGTGAGGTAGTCATTTGGTGGGGTATCTGAGCTTGGGATTTTATTGGCAAGGTTTTGTCCTATAGTGTTCTTATTCTTCTAAATAATTTTATGTCATCAGCAAATACCAATACACTTATTAAAAAAAGGAAGGACACTATTAGGGATCCTTGGGGACTCCACTTAATACTGTCATCCATGTTTTTTTTTTTATAAACACTGTCTTCTATCCATTAGACACTTTTCCTTGCACTCTTACCTGCTCTTCCAATTGTGGATCAATTTCCTATGTGGTACTGTATACAGTGGACCCCTGGTTTTCAGCTGGTGAGGAAATCAGCCAATTCGGAAATCGAGCACTTTTTTCGGCAAAATCCACCCCCCCGGATTTCGTGCATCCGCTTGGAAATCGTTGGTACCAGACACATTTATCTGGGCTGCTCATACATTCGTGACTCACTCTTGGGCACATTAAATGTCTTATTTTTGGTTAATATAGACATTTTCATTAATCCATCTATGATAATTTCTTCAAAATTATACAAGAAACACATTACATAGCATATAGCATATAAACATAGCATATAAACATGCAATGTTTACATGCTATTGAGCGGAGAGTTGGGTGGAGGGTAAACATTACGTTTTCTCTGGTCGAGCATTAGAGAAAACTGCAAGTCTGGCGTCTGGCCCAGTCACTGCCCTTAACATGCATCTGTTTACAATTCTTGGCATGAATTATTCATTATTTCTCCCTTTGTTTATGATGGCATCTAAAGGTAGTTGTTAGAAATTATTAAATTCAGTGAATATGGTTTGTCGTTGGTAATACTATGGCTGTGTTCTGCAGTGTAGGTAGCTGGTAGGTGTAGCCCAGAGGGCCTACTTATGTGTATCTACAACTACTGGCTATCTACACTGATTTTCTACAAATAAATACTACACACCTCTCACCCTACAAATATTTTAAGGTAAGTAATGAATGTACTAACCACTGAAGAGCTGCAACACTATAGTTATTCTCTATAAAATAAATTTTTTAATATTTTTGGGTATCTGAAACAGATTAAATGGGTTTGCATTATTTCTTATGGGAAATATTACTTTGGTTTTTGGCCATTTCAAATTTAGGCCAACTTTCTTGAATGGATTAATTACGAAAACTGGGGGTAAGGTAAGATTTCGTTTGGATTTTTCACCCCGGAGGGTTAGCCACCCAGGATAACCCAAGAAAGTCAGTGCTTCATTGAGGACTGTCTAACTTATTTCCATTGGGGACCTCAATCTTGTCCCCCAGGATGCGACTCACACCAGTCGACTAACACCCAGGTACCTATTTGCTGCTAGGTGAACAGGACAGGTGTAAGGAAATGTGTCAGAATGTTTCTACTTGACACATGCAAAATTTACTATACAACGCAAGAATGAATACAGCAGCAGGCCTAGTGGCCCCTGCTAGGCAGGCCCAACTCTCACTTATAAAATTATTGTAAAATTTTCAAATTATGGAGAATTTATCCTATTTATTTGGGGTTCTTTCACCCTTGCCAAATGTAAATAAAAGCCTCTGCATACACTTCAACTCAAGACTAATATGCACAGTGGATTGCACTACACTGTCGGGTTCAACACCATGAAGTGGTGGTGGTCAGTAACTTGATGGGTGTATACTTGGACAGCCTCACCTGCAATACTGCACTCTGCATATATTGGGTCTTTTCAGAATACAATGAAATAAATGTCACCTAATTTTTTTTATTTCTGGTTTCCTTATTACAGAATGGACATAACTGCACTGGAAAACATATACAGAAGGATGACAAAATTATCCACTATATCAGAAATCTCCTCTACAAGAATAGAGTACTGAATTTACACTCTAGAAAGGCATACAATTAGGAGGAATATGATCAAAGTGTACAAAAGGAAGACAGAAGTAAATAATGGGGATATAAATAACATGCTGAAAATATTTAACCAAGTCAAAACTCACAGCAATGGGTTCAAGTTGAAAAACTTTGATTTGGAAGGGTATAGGAAAAATTGGGTTTGGCAATAAAGTTGTGCACAAGTTGAACAAACTTTCAGGTAGCATCATTAGTACGTTTATTTAGGCAAAGCTACACATAAGTACAATTATCATACATAGTATAAATTACCTAGGATAACCCTGATAACCTTGATGAGAGAACTGAAAAGCTTTAAAACATGTGTGGGTGTGGCTGAGTTAGACCTGCCTAGTATGGGCCCATAGGCCTGCTGCAGTGCTTCATTCTCATGCTCTTATGTAGACCACATTTCCAAAATAAAATATATTTTGCTATGTGAACAAGAATACATTATAGACTTCCTATTCTCATCACATATACACCATATATTTTATACTTTACTATACCCAACTATACACTAACTTCATTGATAGAGTTAAAAAAAATAGCCTCACATGAAATTAGATTATTGCTAGGGATAGGATAGGCCTACACAGGACAATAAAAATGAGGTCAACTAGAAACTACAGTAAAGAAACACTGGTAAATAGTCTACACAATTGTGACTGGACAGAGATAACAAGTTGCACGGACGTAAACGATGCCTGGGAAAAATTCAAAACAATGTTCACTACCATTCTTAATAATATTGCACCAGTTAAAGAGGTTAGGATTAAACGAAGAACTGAACCCTGGATGACTACTGAGATATTAGATAATATGAAATTCAGAGACCAGCTGCTAAAAAGATTTAAAGCAAACAGACAGGATATTGCAGCACTAAATGAATTCCAAAGGGTGAGGAACAGAGTACAGAAGCTTATAAAAGGAGCAAAGGCAAAGCACTATTGCTCAAAAATTGAAGAGTATAAGCATAACCCCAGAAAGCTCTGGCAACAACTAAAACAGTTGGGGTATAGCCATAAGCCAGTAGACAGGTCTAACATAGTACTCACTATCGATAATGAGGTATGCCACGAAACATCTAAGGTGGCAAATTGCTTTAATTCCTACTACACATCTGTTGCATCAACACTAGTAAGTAAACTACCAGCTGCATCAAATACCTTTAACACAGACTCTGATAAGTTTCAAACATACTATACCAATAAAGGGGTAACCCCAAACAGTTGTCAACTAGTAAGTGTATCTCATGACTTCATTCAAATAGAACTAAGCAGGTTAAACCCAACTAAGAGCACAGTCCCTGATAACATCCCGTCTAAGTTCCTAAAAGATGGTGCTTCTGAACTGTCAATCCCTATTGCTCACATAATAAATCTATCAATAACCACTAATACCATACCGGAGGGGTTCAAGGAGGCCAGAGTTACTCCTATCTTCAAGAAAAATAATAGGTCTGATGTAAGCAACTATAGACCTGTTAGTATACTCAGTATAATATCTAAAATTCTGGAGAGGGCAGTGTATTCTCAAGTAGTTAAGTACCTTAATGACAACAGCATTCTCCATAGCTATCAATCGGGCTTTAGAAGATCCTACTCAACTGATACCTCCCTTATTAATCTGATGGATTACCTGAGAACTGAAATGTCAAAAGGGAACCTCATAGGTATGGTAACCTTAGACCTGCAAAAGGCCTTCGATACTGTCAACCACAATATATTATGTAAGAAACTTCAAGCTATCGGTATAGGTTCTGTAGACTGGTTTAAGTCCTACCTTAGCAACAGGAGACAAATAGTCAAAATCAACAAAACGGAATCAGAACCCCTGCCGATAACATGTGGAGTTCCCCAAGGTAGTATTCTGGGTCCCTTATTATTCTTATGTTATGTCAATGATATGCCTATCAGTGTCAAGTGCAAACTCCTACTGTATGCAGATGACAGTGCTCTGTTAGTGACAGGTAAAGACCCACAAGATATTGCTAATGTTTTAACACTGGAACTGGAGTCCTGCAGCAAATGGTTAGTAGACAACAAACTATCATTACACCTAGGGAAAACTGAAGCCATTCTCTTTGGAACGAAACATAAACTGAGAAGGGTAAATGATTTTAATGTTCAGTGTAATGGGGAGTCCATCACTTTGGTTTCATCAGTAAAATATCTGGGAATCCACTTTGACCCATGCATGTCAGGAGAATTGATAGGGAAGAGTGTAGTAAAGAAAGTGAATGCCAGACTGAATTTCCTGTATAGACAAGCACAGTGTCTACCTACTGAGGCTCGCAGGACCCTATGTCTAGCCCTTATACAATGCCATATGGATAACGCTTGCTCTTCATGGTACTCTGCCTTGACAAAAAAACTGAAAGATATACTGCAAATCACCCAGAACAAAATCGTAAGATTCATCCTGGGGCTGGGACCAAGAGAACATGTAGGCCAGGATGAATTACAGCAGTTGGATATGCTGAATGTTGAAGACAGAGTAAAACAACTGAAGCTAAATCATGTTTATAAAATTGCTCACGAACAGTGTCCAGAATATCTTGCTGTCAATTTTGTCAAGGTTGGGAACCAAAGCAATCATAGTACTAGGGGGAGAGAGCACAACTTTGTAGTACCCACAGTCAGTGGCCAGGCTTCAAACACCTTTTATTGTACAGCAATAAAAGAATGGAACAGACTACCCGCACATGTCAAAGCCAGTCATAGCATGAACCAGTTCAAGAAGAGTGCCAAAAAGTGTTTGATGAATGAAGCTACAGAAAGGGAGGGGAATGATTTTCTATTTTTTAGCTAACATACGTGTAAATTTTACCTTATTCCTAGTAATGACCCTCGTATTGTAGATAGTCTTAATGACCCTCGTGTAGTAGACAGTCTTTTTAGTATGATAATAAGATGTTATCTTCATTGTAGAATAATAAGAAAATATTATAACCTTTATATTATAATAATAAGGTAAAAGGACCCCAATGGAAATAAGTCACTCCGTCTGACTTTTTTGGGTTATCCCAGGTTCTCTACACATATGCTGCTATGTATGATAATTCTATGTAACTGTATTTGTGTATACCTGAATAAATTTACTTACTTACTTACTTACCTGAAGTTCCTGTCGCTAGACCAAAAAAAAAAAAGCCCACCTGAAATTAACTTTACGATATCTTACCTGAAACTTAAGCTGGCGAAATATCCTTCCTTATCGCCGAGATACTATATACGGACCAAAGTATATTTGGAAATAAATAAATAAATAAAAAAAAACTACTTTTGGCCTATCCAAAACTGTAAAGGGTGTAACAAGAGGTCTTCCCTGTTGCAAGAGACTTCGGGTGAGTACAAGAAAGACCGTCAACCTCTGGCTTCCTTCACTAACAATATCACTTATTCTCCACACGTGAAGATATTGGAAAACTTTATTTCTGTAAAATATCCTAAGATAACTAAGGGTTGCTCACAGAAAACAAGTCCCACTTCAGCTAAAAACTACAACGTTCAGACACTTAATACAAGCATTCTAATCTAATAACAAGTAGGACTTGGAAATAATTTAGAGTTTCATTTGTTAATTTTGTGGCGACCTTCTCGGTGGTTACTCCTTCTTTATTCTACAAGATATATCACCTTTATGGACAGTTTTTCTTGCTATCATTGCATATATTTGCATTTTTTAAGAAAATAAAATATGGCTAAATTGTTAATTAGCTTAGATATATGGTAGATTCTAATTTTTGGTGAGTCAGAGAAGGAAAATTGTGTTGTGAAAGATGTAATGTTTTATAGACGCCAGACTCTGTCTCCTTCACCAGCAGACAACAACAACAACACAAACACACTAGTGGTAGCTACTCTCAAGCTTTATAATAAGTAAGTAAGTAAGTTTATTCAGATATACACAAATATAGTTACATAGAATTATCATACATAGCAGCATATGTGTAGAGAACCTGGGATAACCCAAAGTCAGACAGAGTGACTTATTTCCATTGGGGTCCTTTTACCTTATTATTATAATATAAAGGTTATAATATTTTCTTATTATTCTATAATGAAGGTAACATCTTATCATACTAAAAAGACTATCTACTACACGAGGGTCATTAAGACTATCTACAATACGAGGGTCATTACTAGGAATAAGGTAAAATTTACACGTATGTTAGCTAAAAAATAGAAAATCATTCCCTCCCTTTCTGTAGCTACATTCATCAGACACCTTTTGGCACTCTTCTTGAACTGGTTCATGCTATGACTGGCTTTTTTATTTATTTATTTTATGTCTTTGCAAACAGTACATTGAGATTTTGTATTTACAATAGTGGGTTGCAATGGAAAGAGCCTCTATTATGCCTAGACATTATGGGCCAACTTAACATTATTGGCTTACAGACTACTTAACACTAAGGATTATATCATAGTTGTACAGTAGGATAGTAATTATTTCATAGTTGAACAGTAGATTATTAATTATAAATGAATCAAAATTTGTATAATATAAAGGTATATTTATATTCGAAAATGTTTTTTGTGAAAACAATAATTCAATTATATTCCTGTCAACAATGGATAAAAGGTTCAAAGTGATTGTTGAAGTTATGATGTGGGAGTACGTAAGTGAGTAAGTGTGTACTGAGTATTTAGCATTTAGTCTAGGGTGATTAAGTGGCTTTTGAGAAGAGTCTTAAATTGATTTTCAGACTGGGTTACTTTAATATCTTCTGGTAATGAATTCCATATTTTGGGGCCCTTTATGTGCATGCAGTTTTTACACAGTGTGATAAGGACACGAGGTATATCAAAAAGAGATCTGTATCTTGTGTTGTGGTCATGTGTCCCGTTTACGTTGGTGAGAAGTTTGAGTGGAGGGTTTATATTTGCATGTATTGTTCTGTGTATGTAGTAGGCACATGAATAAGTATGGATGTTCTTAATGGTGAGCAGATTCAGACTTTTGAAAATTGGTGGAGTATGCTGGCGGGAGTGGGAATTTGTTATTCTTACTGCTGCCTTTTGTTGGGTTATTAAGAGGTTTTAGGTGATTGGATGTTGTTGATCCCCATGCACAAATTCCATATGTAAGATAAGGGTATATGAGTGAATGGTACAGTGCCAGGAGAGCTGATTGTGGAACGTAGTACCTTATCTTTGATAGTATGCCTACAGTCGTTGAGATTTTTTTGGTGATTTTTTGTATGTGTGTCCAGAACTTAAGGCTGCTGTCAAGGTGGATACCTAGGAATTTCCTCTCTGTGAGTCTTGTGACTGATGATCCGTTTAGCGCTATGTTAATTGGATCATTTGCAGCTTTGTTTCTAAACTGAATGAAATAGGTTTTATCAGTGTTCAGGGTAAGTTTGTTAGTCATCATCCAGGCAGATATTTTCTGTAATTCAGCATTGACTGTGTTTGCTAGTATGACTGTGTTTGGGTGGGAAAAGACATATGTAGTGTCATCTGCAAATAATATGGGTTTGAGTAGCTGTGATGCATTTGGTAGATCATTGATGTAGATGAGAAAGAGGAGTGGTCCAAGGACGCTTCCTTGTGGGACTCCTACTGTGATTAGTTGGGTGGAAGAGTTTGCATCATTTGCATACACATATTGAGTTCTGTTACTAAGGTATGATTTTAGGTAGTTGAGGGAGTGGCCTCTGATACCATAGTGCATTAATTTGGAGTACAGCAGTTCATGGTCAACTGTATCGAAAACTTTACGTAAATCAATGAAAATGCCAAGCGGGACTTCTTTCTTTTCAAGTGCAGTATATATTAGTTCTAGCATGTGTATGATAGCATAATTTGTGCTTTTATTATTCCTGAATCCAAACTGACAAGGGTTTAATATGTTGTGTGAAACGAGGTAGGAATAGATCCGTCTATGAATTAATTTTTCAAAGATTTTAGAGAGCAGTGGTAAATTAGTTATTGGTCTGGAGTTTACCTGGAGTTTACCTGGAGAGAGTTCCGGGGGTCAACGCCCCCGCAGCCCGGTCTGAGACCAGGCCTCCTGGTGGATCAGAGCCTGATCAACCAGGCTGTTGCTGCTGGCTGCACGCAAACCAACATACGAGCCACAGCCCGGCTGATCCGGAACTGACTTTAGGTGCTTGTCCAGTGCCAGCTTGAAGACTGCCAGGGGTCTGTTGGTAATCCCCCTTATGTGTGCTGGGAGGCAGTTGAACAGTCTCGGGCCCCTGACACTTATTGTATGGTCTCTTAACGTGCTAGTGACACCCCTGCTTTTCATTGGGGGGATGGTGCATCGTCTGCCAAGTCTTTTGCTTTCGTAGTGAGTGATTTTCGTGTGCAAGTTCGGTACTAGTCCCTCTAGGATTTTCCAGGTGTATATAATCATGTATCTCTCCCTCCTGCGTTCCAGGGAATACAGGTTTAGTTATTCAATTCAGCTTGGTCACCTCCTTTATGGTTCGGAGTGACCCTCGCTATTTTGAGGATTGTTGGGAAGGTAGATGATTCAATGGATTTGTTAAAGAGCATTGCAATAATTGGTGACAATACTTGAGAAGCTTTTTTGTACATAAAAGCAGGCAAGTTGTTTGTCTCCTGCCTTGTTTTTAAGGGTGTTTATGATGAGCGTAACTTCAGTGGGGTTGGTTGGAGCTAGGAATAGCGTATTTGGGTAGGTACTTATGAGGTAGTGTGATGGACGGGTGTTTATGCTTGGTATTTTGTTTGCTAGATTTTTTCCTATGGTGGAGAAGAAAACATTAAGTCTGTTTGCTGTTTCGGTTGGAGTGAGTAGGGGTTCATCTGATTTTGTTAGTATGATTGTTTTGTTTTTGGATAACTTTTTATTTCCAAGAATTTCAGATTAAGTTTTCCAGGTTTTTTTTCATATCACCTTTGATGTTATGTTTAATGTAGCCAGCTGGCCCAGTGGATAGCACGTTGGTCTGGAATTTTATGACTCTCTGATCGTGGGTTCTAACCTTGCCTGTGGTATGGTTTGTCACCTCTGTATTCACTTGAAGTCTGCAAGCAGGCAAATGATACCCAACTGTTGTATGTGTGTCTTAATGGTTTATGCCTACAGGCTATGGATAGAAGTTTCTTCTCTGGAAGTGATGCCACACATCCCATGGTACTTCCTTTATTAAAAAGCCAGCATCTCTTTTGGCATAAATAATAACAATACTGTGTTTTCCCTTTCCCGACATGGCTGATAACCATGAGTGAATTACTGTGTGTACATATATGGATTGCACAGTGGGAAAAAATATTTTAAGTAATTTTACTTAATGATTGATTTTTGCACTATGAGAGTGAATTGGTCAAAACAACATAAATTGTCTCCATGGGGAAGTGGAACAGAATTCTTCATCCGTAAGCCATGCGTGTCATAAGAGGCATGCATGGCTGGCCAGGCGCAAATGGCTAGTAAGCCCTTCTCCTGTATACATTACTGAACTTAAAAAGAGAAACTTTCATTTTTCTTTTTAGGTCACTCTGCCTCAGTGGGATATGACCAGTTTGTTAAAAAAAATAGTAATTGTTAATAGTACAAATTTGATAATGCTTAAAGCTCTAAGTTCTAATAGAAAATTAAATAAAGGACAAACAATAAAAAGTAAAGCTAAAATTTACAATGAAAACAATGAATGTGAATATAATGCTCAACCCAAATAAATACTATTATGCCAAGTTAAATAACCAGCATCAGTTAAAAATCCCATGGAATTATTGTCAATAGAGACTCCTAAAAGTTACCCAAAGCCACTACAAACCTTGGTAAATAAAAAAAAACACGAAGGCAAAGAGGCCTAAGCTATGGGTTAGTTTAATATATTTATTATGCACCCCATACCTATCCTGTGGGCGGTAGTCAAAAGATTGCAGAGGTACATAATGGACTCCCGGGACTAGGCCCCAAAGTTTTGACAGCTGAGCAAGTTACAGAGGTAATGAATCATGTAGGTAAATTTACTTACATTTATACATGGCTACAATCACAAACAAATTATAGAGTAATGAGCAATTCACATGTCCACACCCAGTCACAACTTAATGAGTTATTGGTGCAAATATTAATTGTTGGGTCTGTGTGTGTGTGTACTCACATAGTTGTGGTTACAGGGGCCAAGTCATAGCTCCTGGCCCTGCCAGGTGTGTGTGTGTGTACTCACCTAATTGTGGTTGCAGGGGTCGAGACTCAGCTCCTGGCCCTGCCTCTTCACACCGCTACTGGGCCCTCTCTCTCCCTGCTCCATGAGCTTTATCATACCTCGTCTTAAAACTATGTATAGTTCCTGCCTCCACTACATATCTTGCCAGACTATTCCATGTCCTAACAACTCTGTGGCTGAAGAAATACTTCCTAACATCCCTTTGACTCATCTGAGTCTTCAGTTTCCAATTGTGACCCCTTGTTTCTGTGTCCCATCTCCGGAACATACTGTCTCTGTCCACCTTGTCTATTCCATGCAGTATTTTGTATGTTGTTATCATGTCTCCCCTGACCCTCCTGTCCTCCAGTGTCGTCAGACCAATTTCCCTTAACCTTTCTTCATAGGAGATTCCCTTTAGCTCTGGAACCAGCCTTGTTGCAAACCTTTGCATTTTCTCTAATTTCTTGACGTGTTTGACCAGGTGTGGGTTCCAAACTGGTGCTGCGTACTCCAGTATGGGCCTGACATACACAGTGTATAAAATCTTGAACAATTTCTTACTGAGGTACCAGAATGCTATTCTCAGGTTTGCCAGGCACCCATATGCTGCAGCAGTTATCTGGTTAATGTGTGCTTCTGGCGATGTACTCGGTATTATACTTACTCCTAGATCTTTCTCCTTGAGTGAGGTTTGTAGTCTTTGGCCTCCTAGCCTTTACTCTGCCTGCGGTCTTCTTTGCTCTTCTCCGACCTTCATGACTTTGCATTTG
>NC_091299.1:3013707-3016207 GCF_038502225.1 Cherax quadricarinatus
TGCTGATTTCTGCTCTGCTCTTCTTTTTGTGAACAGGGACTACATTTGCCTCTTTCCATGGAGAGGGCCATTTGCACTGTACTAGGCAGTGCTGAAAGATGCGAGTTAGAGGTGCTGCTAGCTCGTCTGCACATCTTCTCAACAATCTTGGGCTCAACTTGTCTGGGCCCACAGCCTTTTCCTGGTCAAGTGATTTAAGAAGGAAATGCACCTCCTCCTGCCTTATTGTCACCACTGACAGTTTTGACACAGTTCTTGCAGCTAGCCAAGGAGGGTCCCTTGCTGGATCAGGAACTTGCATTTTGGTAGCAAAGTGTTCAGCAAAGAGGTCCGCCTTCTCTTGACTACTAGTAGAGGTGGTCCCATCCTGTCGATTTAGAGGTGGAATAAGTTCATCAGGCAGATAACCTTGTCTGTCCTTGACCAGGGACCACCAGGTTTTGGAGCCTACCCTACCTGATGCTAACTTTCTTTTAGTGTCCACCTCCCATTTAGCAATGGCCCACTTTTGAACATCACCCATATGCCTACAGGCTTGCATGTGCAAGTTCCTGTTATAGGTGGTAGGATGTCTCTTATACCTTCGCCATGCTTTGTACTTAGCAGTAGCAGCCTCTCTACAACGAAAGCCAAACCAAGGCTGATCTGTAGGCTTTGTCACATATTGCCGGTGAGGAATGTGTTCTTGTTGCAGATTAAGGATGTGTCCAGTGAAGGCTTTCACTTGGTTGTCAACATCCCCCTGGAGAAGAGCATTCCAGTCGGTGGTGGCGAGCTCAGAGCAAAGGGCTGGCCAATTACCTCTTTCCCATAGCCAGGTTGTGCGTGTGGACTCCTCACCTCGTTCTGTTGGGATCTTAAGTGTGGTAAAAACAGCCTTGTGGTCAGACGATCCAACGTAGCCGAGGGGTTGACAAGTGACTATGCCTTCTGCCAGATCACTCACTACTGGGTCAAGGGAGGAGCCAGAGATATGAGTAGGGAAATCAACAAAGTTTCTCATGTCAAACACTGCAAGAAGGTCATCAAAGTCCCTCTGTATAAGGTGCTGGTTGAGGTCACCAACAATTATAATATGTTGACAGTTGTGTTGTAGCAGAAGGGAGTCAATATTTTCCATTAGGAAGTTGATAGGGTCTGCATGTTGCCACTGAGGTCTGTACATTGCACATGCTAGTACAGAGGTACTAGTGTTTATACAGAGCTTGAAGAACATCATTTCAAGATGTGTAGGGGTGGCAACATCTATGTGCTGGGCATGAACACTTTTAGAGAAGCACACAGCAACACCACCTCCTTGCCCTTGCCTGTCTCTTCTCATCCATGAGGTGTAGCCAGCAATTCTTGCAAAATTTTCTGGAGTCCTGTCATCCAAAAATGTTTCAACAACAGCTATCATGTCTGGACGTCGAGTGTTCACAAAGCTATGTGTGAGCTCTCCAACATTAGTAATGAAACCTCTAATGTTTGCCGACAGGATGCTGATAGACTGGCTCCTCATGATGAAGTGGTCAGCTTGAGGTGGTGGGTGTGTAGGGAATGTAAGGTGCCTGCCCTTGAGAGAGGTAGGGTACTGAGGCAGCTGCAGGGTTGTAGGTCTGTTGTCTTGTATAAGGCCCAATCCCACCTGCTGGGCTGGGATAGGAGTAGCTAAGTGGGTGACGTGTGAGAGTGTTTACCAATTCAGAGATCCTGCTGGTTTGTTCTGAGAACAGGTCTCTAAACAGGTGGCCCTGTCTGTCAAGTTCCTTTTTCTTCCGACACTGGTCCTCCTTATGTCCTTTCTTGTAGCAGTAGTTACACCTGGTATCTCGCAGGCAGTTGTTGGCAGAGTGCCCCTTCCGGTGACAGCGAGAGCACAGCCTAGGTGCCTGGGAGGGTGGACTAGGATTTGTTGCACCTCCTGTGTTTCGCAGATTTGTCCTCAGATTCTGCCGCTGGAACTGTGTTAGTGGAGGGTGAGACGGCTGTAGATGTCTTCCTCCACCACGTCCTCCTCCACGTCCTCTACCCCGCCCTCTACCAGTTCTGACAGATGTGTCCCTGCTGTTCGTACTTCGGCGCAGTAGGTGATCAGGTGCAGTGATAGTTCCCTGATCACTAACTGCACCGTTCTCTGGTGGAGAAACTCCTGGCTCAGAACTTGCTGTCGAAACACTACTACCAGATTCTAGAATAGTATCGGCAGGTGTGCTGACAGGTGTAGGATCAGAGATGGTATGTGCACTGTCAAGTAGACTGGCAGTGGCTGAAGCAGAGATGTCAGGTGTAGGAGAATTAACAGATCCAAGGCTTCCCACGTTGCTGGGAAGAGGATTTGTTCCCTCTGTGGTGGTCAGAGGAATTGTGTTAGAATTCCCAAAGGTAGTGTTTTGAACTCTGCCAGTCTGTGGGACCTTAGCGATGACAGAATTCCACCAGTCGTTTACCCCTGAGTTAAGCTCAGTGTGGGACTTCCAGTCTTTGTCAATAGTGTCGCCATCAGCTGAGCAGCTTATGT